>NW_027522386.1:110175-235177 GCF_052094955.1 Ictidomys tridecemlineatus | reverse complement strand
AATGACTTGATGTTCATCCAGGTAGTTGATAGAGAAAACAGAGAACGTAAGAAATGTGAAGGACATGTAGCTTACAGCTCCATTTCAAAGTTGATTTATTGTAAATCAATGCTAATAAGGTAACCTCTTGTTTAGGGCAATTATTTAGAGAAAGCAATACCTACAACTGAACTAGATAGTGTGGTGTTTTTAGTCATTTCTGGATAAACTTTTACTACAATTCTTGTGAACACCAAGTATCACAAGAAACCCTACTTTCTCTATTTCCTTCTCTACTTTCTCCATTCTCCTGGGGGATTTCATATTCACCCTTTGCTGTAACAGTTGCCTTAAGACAATGACTCCAAAATCCACACTTGCAGTTCTAGGCTGTCTGTGAAGGGCATTTCTACGTGATTATCCCACAGAAAACTCACATTCAACATTACTCAAATCAAACCCACCAAAGCCTCCTCTACATCTGCTATTCCTCACATATTCCTGTTTTCCTGAGTGATCCCACCAGGTAGCCAGCCTGCCCAAACTGATTTGTTTTCTTTACCCTGTCCTCTTCAACTAGTACTTTAAAGTTCTCCATATCCTTCTCCATGAGGGCTTCAGAGATTTTCTCCACCTTCAACACAGCACGTCTTCAGATACAGACCACTTCATTTTGATCTTGTTTTAGCACTCAGATCACTCTTTTGAACTAAACAGGTGTGTCTAAAACCTGGGGAAGCAGGTTTCACAGTTATCGACCCCTGCTCCTTGGACTCACACGCACAATTCCATGAGTGGGTCTATCTGCATTTTCTAGACCTAGAGATCTGATGATTTTCTCAAACCCAGTCTATCTCCCTCCAGATGTCCCTGTTTTCAGTGTGCACTCACCTGAAAGAGATTTATGGTCCCCTATTGTTGATACTCTGCAATCATTGATGACCATGCTCATACCCAAGCCTGGCTTCCAGAGACACACCTGGGCTCTCTGGTGGCCCATGGCATGGTGGGGGGTGGGACGTTTTCCGAGGTTTCTATTGCTAAATACCTTGCTTAGAAATCAGGCCTGACACAGCTTCACAGAGCCTTGTCCCGGCCAAAAGGCTGATACCCTGCCACCTCCCCTGAAGTAGCAGGCTCCTCAGAATGACCCAGGGCTTGGCAGCATCCACTGGTACTATCCCACCAGCCCCTTGAAGCCTAGCTGGATTCTCCATAGAAACAGGGTACATCTCTAAGGAAATGGGCTCCCTCCTCCCTCCCCAGTGTGATGCAGCTCTCATAGAAGCTCAATAGTGAGGGTCTTTCCATTTATAGCAATTAGGACAACCAAGTGTTCTGAGCTTGCTGAGCCTTAGACGGCAGATTCCTGCTATATTCTTTGAGATTTCTGCCATCAATGTTGCCTGAGATGCCAACTTGGCATCCCACTAACTATAAGACAGTGTTCTCAGTCAAGACCAATCCCACAACCAATAACACATACACACACACACACACACACACACACACACACACACACACACATGCACACGCCCATCTATCATGGTGAACAAGGCTTTGTATCTGTGATACAGACCGAATGCACCCACCAATCACATTTACTGCTTCAAACAGATCATGATCAGGAAACAACTGATATCATTTGTAAAATGTGATATGTCCTGGACTATCACTGTGGTAAAAAAAAAAAAAAAAAAGTAGAGAAATGCAAAAAAATGGGAGAAAATACTTAACCTCTTAGAGACCTAAAAAAATATTTAGATGTGGTTCCAACCAATCCTGAGTTAAAAATCATCTTGAAAAAATGCTTTCACTTCTATTTATCAATTTACTTACTTACTTACTTACTTACTTACTGCAGTACTGGGAATTGAACCCAATGGCACTCTACCATGAAGCTATATCCCCAGCCTTTTCAATTATTTGGGGCGGGGGGCCTTGCAGAGTTTCAAATTTATGATCCTCCTGCCTTCGTCTCCTAAGTACCTGGGATTACAGGCAGGTACCACTCTTCCTCAATAATTACTTATTTTTAAAATAAGGCTATATTTAAAAAATTGAACTATAATTTGTACTCAAAGAATGCACAGATCTAAAGTGTACAGGTTTATAATATTTTACATATATATGAACTACAAAAAATCAGGATACAAAACATTTCCATCACTTTAGAAAATTCCTTCATGCTTCAACTGATATCACCCAGGAGCTCCAAAAAAAAAAAAAAAAAAAGACCACCTCTATTACTTGACCATTATAGCTGTTTTGCTAATTTTTGAAGTTTATTTAAAGGTAACATACAGTATATATTTTGTATCTGGCTTCTTTCACCCAGAAAAGTTTTTTATATATGTCAATGTTATTAATGTTCCAGTATTTGTGTTTCTAAAGTAACTGAATTATCCCACTGCATGATAAAGCGTGATTTGTCTTCTGTCCTTCTGCTGAAGACATAATATTTGTTTGAGTTATTATGAATTTTTACACAAGAATTTTTGTGTTCTGTGCATTAATTTCCTTGGAAATATACTAGGAATGGGATTGTTTTGAATAGAATAACTACATATTTATCTAAATTAGAAATTACTAAATATTTTTGAAAAGTAAGTGTATAGACTTCAAATTTCACCTTGAATATCTATCGAAATAGCTAGAAAGCATGTTGTTTTCATCATTATAATAACCAAAAAGAGCAGAATAAAATGCAAATTAAGGACTTTCCTTGACTTTATTAGGGATGAAGATTATAAGGCAAACAACTAACCGAAGTCTGGGGAGAGATAAGCAACCAAAATAATCCAGGCATTTTTTTAACTATGGGAGAACCCACTAGATACATAGGAGTTTATTTATAAAAAAAACTCAAATTAAAAATAGTTAATGGATTGCTAAAGACTTAGTATAGACTGGTTTAAGAACATAAAGACCCAGAGGGCTATAGACATAAGATGTTTGTATTTTTTTTTCTTCATGGATTTCACCAAATGCTCCCAGGAAGATAAGAAAGTATTCTGAGAAAGTGTCTTTAACTGTATCATTTCTTGGATAGGTGGAGGGACAAAGAACAGCAACAGCAGCCAAAACTCCTCCCAGACCCATTTCCTGATTTTTTGCATAGAACAAAAGCTGTAATCTTCAGAGGCAATAGTAACAGAAACTGTTAGTTTAGGACACTCAACGGAAAACCTTTGCAGCTATGGGAAGGAACAGACCGAAATGTCTAATGTCGGGAGGAATAAGAACCAGGCTCAGCCATATTGCTAGAAAGTGGGTCACTGTGAAGGCCATATTTCTGTGACTGAGTTTACAGTACCTAAGGCAGGGCTTCCTGGAAACCTCAGAAATCCCTTCTCTGTTTTCCACTAGTCCACTAACATGCATTGACTGAAAATAACAGTAGAATACAGCTGAGAATTCTTCAAGAAATAGATTATCTCTGGAGAACAGCGAAAATAGAATACACAAAAGCAAGCAGGGAACAATATTAGCAAACTGAACTCAGCCATATAGAATAAAGATAACATTACAGTCAATTGAGATCAATCCCAGAATGCAAGGCTGGTTTAATATTCAAAAATTCAATCAACTGAATTTCTATAGTAACAGACTAAATAAGAGAAAATATATATCATTTCAATAGATACAGAGAAAATAAGAAAATTCAATATCTATTTATGATAAAAAGTATAACTAAATGAAATTAGGGGCAAAGTCCAGTTGTAGAGTGCATGCTTAGTGTGCATAAGGCTCTGAATTCCAAACCCAGCACACATACACCGAAAAAAAAAAAAAAACTACCAGGAAAAAATGGATAGACATTTTCTAACTTGATAAAAAGCATTGAGTAAATGTAATGTGCCAGACACATAGCTTATATTATCTCAAAACTTCTTTCAGCAGTTGTGAAATAGACATCATTAATATCCTATTCAAGGAACAAACTGAGGAATAGAGATGAGCTGACTTTTTTCAAAAAACATCTAGTAAACAACAGATGGATTTCAATCCACATCTATTTGGACCAAGAGCCTACAGTTTTACTATAATATTTTTTATTTGAGATTGAAAAAGTAAAAGAAATTTTAGTTCAAAAAAATGGATCACGGATTAGCATGGGTAACATGATAGAAAATCAGTAATTGTATCAATCATTTTTTTTCAGGAAATGTAATGTTTGGTGAGGTAAATCTTATAATACAAAAGAAGAAAAATACTTAAGTATATATCATTTGTCAAAATTTTTTGTATGTTATAAAACTTAAAAAAATAAAAGTTTCTACTGAAAAAAATAGATCAATGTATTTAAAAGCAGGTGACTTATAATTTTACTTTGAAGAAATAATCAGAGATGATCACAGATACATATGTATGAAAGCTTCTATTCCAATATTTATGATAGTAAATGGAATAGAAGGTTCTATGTTCAATAAAAAGGGAGATATTAACTTAATTTCATGTTAGGAAATTAAGATTACAAGGCAAACAAACTAAATAGAGTACAACAATATTGGGAAATTTTGCTTTGGATATTTTAAAGATAGATAGAGGTAGAATGGGATGAATGCAAAGAGAGCTTTGATTTTGTGACCTGTTCTATTCTTCTGAATAATTTTCTGCATTTTCTTCATTTTTCCACAATGAAAACTTATTACTTGAAATAACAGACATACAAAAAAGAATTCATCACAGTGAAGCACAGTGTTAGGAGGGAGATACTGCAGATTCAATGAGACACAGGGGTTGATAGCTGATTGTGCATTTTGACCAAGTTTGCATTTATTCTTACAAAAGAGCACCCGTGCAAAAGTCTGTGAGAAGTTATGCTCTCTCTAAAGTCACTCCTATACATCTCTTTCCAGAGTCTAGGCATCTCTGTATAGAATATTATTTGCCATGTTGCTGCAGAATAACAAGCCTGTTTGGGGGGCTCTCAGTCCATTCTCGTCATGGTCTCATTTTATCTGTTTTGTAGCTATGATACCATTGGAAATGAGCAATAAATCATTTGTCACTGAATTAATTTTCTTGGGATTTTCCAACCACTCCAACCTACAGGGCTGGTTCCTTCTGCTCTTTCTGGTAATTTACCTTACCACTCTCCTGGGAAACATGCTCATAATAGTGGCCACCAGGGTCAGTCCTTCTCTCCACAATACAATGTACTTTTTCCTCAGCAATTTGAGCTTCTTGGACATCTGCTAAACATCCACCACCCTCCCAGTACTGCTGGTTAACTTCTTCTGGGAGAAGAAGGCCATTTCTAATGAGGGCTGCCTTTCCCAGATCTTCTTCTTGGTGACAAGTGCTGGCACAGAAGGCTTCTTACTGGCTGTGTGGCCAGTATGACTGTTGTGTGGCCACCAGCCATCCTCCTCAGTACCCAGTCATCATGAGTGTGAAGATCTGTGTTGGCCTGGTGACTGGGTCCTGGCTGTGTGGGCTGGTGAATTTGGTCACACACACGGTGCTGGCCATTACACTTACTCTGTGTGGGCCCTACCAGTTCAGCCACTTTCTCTGTGACACCCCATTGATCCTGAAGCTCTCCTGCTCAGACACCTCTGTCAACAAGTCTGCGCTCCACGTAGTCAGTTCCACCAGGGGGCTGAGCCCCTGCCTCTTCACTGCAGGCTCCTACACACTCATCATGGAGCCATCCTCAGGATTTTCTAATCCCAGGGCAGGAGGAAGGCCTTCTCCACCTGTGCGTCCCCCCTCACTGTCGTGGTGGTCTTCTATGGAACAGCCAACTTCCACTATGACAGGCCCAGAGAAGGCTGGACATGAACACCCTGGTCTCTGTGCTCTTCTGTGTGGTGAGCCCCCTGTTGAGCCACGTCATACACAGTCTGAGGAGCTACAAGGTCCAGAGTGCCCTGAGGAAGCTGGCAGGAGGGTGTGCATCCCTTTGCATGATCAAAGTCTAGACCAATCTTCAAACTGGATTATTCAGTCATCTGGAAAAAGATGCCTCCCAGGGACTTGTAGGCACCTTGTTAGAGAGTCTGTATCTGGAGCTTCAACTCCAACTCCCGCTTTTAAAATCTCTGAGACTCCTTTCTCTCCTCTCTTTTCACAAACACCCTTTTCCCACTTTCAGGTTCAAGTGTGTCGAACTCCTTGTGTGGGTGTTCAGCACCATCTCTGTCCTTCTGTGTTCTCCCCACACCAGAGGGACAGAAAGTACGAGAACCTCGTTTCCCATACTCCCCTGCCTGCACGCCTCCATTATAAAAGATTCTGTCAAGATCAGCCAAACGCTAGGCAGAGAGGAAGAAAAAAAAGGAAGAAAGCGAGTTCTTTTGGATCCCATAGCAGCAGCAGCAAACCAGCCCTGTAGAGGCAGGAACTAATCTCCTTGGTGCCAGGAGCTGTGTGTGCAGGCTCCTAGACAGCTGTTCCTGAATGTGGGTCACAATAGCGTGGAATGAGCATCTCTTTCCAGGGAAGTTAGGGTTTCCATATATGGGGTGGTGTCACCTGCCCTATTTATCTTTTTTCTTCCAGATATCCCAACCATTTTATAACTTTTTTCTGTGTCAACTTCCTCTACCCTAACAAATCAAGAGTCATTCTTCATCTCTATCTGATGATGTCAGAGCCCATGGGAAAGGAGACCTGATAATTCCTGATGTGCAATGACCCAACAGAGACTTTAAGTTATCGTTGCCTGAAATCAAATGTCTATGGAAAACTGAGCTTTGAAATAACACCATCGACCTTCAGTTTGAAAATGAACATTACAACATGACTACAGACTGCTGTTACTGACTGGAGTGAGAGACTTACAGAAAGAAAATTATAGGTTCAAGCATTATATTCCTCTTTCAAGACAGGTTCAGATCAGCAGAAATATTTTCTCTCTGGAAACTGATAAAGGTTAATATCAGAATAAAACATCCAATTCTCCAAATTGCAGAAGTACAAAGAAAATTATAAATCCACAATTTCTCCAGGTCTCTCTTATGTCAATTAGGACATTAATGAGGGAATGATTGAGACCCTGTTAATTAGAATGGCAAAATACCTGTGGAATTAGACAAATCTCAGAGCCTTGAACGCTGAAATCTCCATTAATCCTCTTTGCTGTCAGAAGCAGCCTCTCATCCCCCCATAAGACTAGCTTTCCCTAATTTGAAGACCCTATGGTGACTCTACCTGGGCAGTTTCCTTTTTTTTTTTTAAAGAGAGTGAGAGAGAAGAGGAGAGGAGAGGAGACGCGAGAGAGAGAGAGAGAGAGAGAGAGAGAGAGAGAGAGAGAGAGAGAGAGAGACAGAGAGAGAGAGAGAGAGGGAGAAAGAATTTTTAATATTCATATTCTAGTTCTCGGCGGACACAACATCTTTGTTGGTATGTGGTGCTGAGAATCGAACCAGGGCCGTAGGCTTGCCAGGCAAGGGCACTACTGCTTGAGCCACATCCCCAGCCCAATTGTCTTTAAGATGCTCATCCATCATCCCACATGGTCACCAGACTCTTAATTGGGGTCTGATCTTAGAATGCCTCAGGTAAGAGTATAAAATATAGTCCAAGAGAGTATAAGGATCACACCAAAATAAAAGGTAAATATTTTACTGTATTTTGTTAATAGGAGCCTTAAGAACATATAAGAGAATTTGTTTGAGTCTTCTAGACCAAAGAAGTCAGGACATATTGCTGGATCATCTTGAATCCAGTCACAGGGACGTAATCACCAGAAATGTTAGGGCCAAGGATTTTCCTGAGCCATGGGGAGTGGCTATTCGACTCTCTTTGGTTGATGGACTGAAATCTGGACTCAGTGTTTGCTTAAGTTCAATGACCAATATGATCCTGGAATAATGGAGAGGATGGTGATCAGAAATAAAGAAGGTTTTGGATGGCGTGTTATGTGACCCCTTCCCTGGCCTCACAGCTGGATCTGGAGGAGGGCCTGGATCACCAGCCTTCGCCAAGGCCTCGTGGATATGCATTCAGAAGGCTGCACCAGATCCTTGTGAAACCCGCAGCCACTGTCCTCGGCAGCCTGGAAGACATTAACAGGTGGCATCGTTGAAACGGGCTCCCTGATTTCAGTGAGAATAAGGGAACCCTGAAGTAGAAGAGGCCATGTGGTGGAGCAGTGATCAGAACATTCGAATCTGTAGAGATTTTTGACAGTGGTATATGATCGTGGTATTTATAGATGGGAAACAATGGGCACCCTCCTAGAATAGTGCCTGTCCTATGTAATGTGAAACTCTTCTTTTCACACTTCATTGGTGCATTGTAGTGGTCCATAATGGTGGGATTTGCTGACACATATTTGAACATGCACACAAAATAACCGTGAACTTTGGCCAATATCATTCCAATATTTCCCTTTTCCTCACTTCCTCCCCTTGTGCCTTGACTCTACTGATCTTCCTTCAACTTTAATGATGAGACTCCCTTCCCAACTTTCCTTCCTTTTCCCCCTCTAGCTTTAACAGAGGAAACACATATGGCCCTTAACTTTCTGAGTTGCTTATTTCCCTTAATGTTCTGAAGATCCATCCATCTTCCAGCATGACATCATTTCGTTCTTCTTTATGGCTGAATGAAATTCCAGTTTACATATACCATATGTTCTTTATCCATTCGTCCACTGATGTCACCTCGGCTGGTTCATGGGCATGTATGTGTCATTATAGTATGATGACTTCGTTCCGCTGTGATAATTACCAAGAAGAGTTAGAACTGGGGTCGCAGGGTGGTCCATGGCTACTCCTGAGGAGCCTCCATCCTGATTTCCGTGGTGGTTGTGCTGATTTACATGCCCACCAACAGGGTGAGAGTGCTCCTTTCTCTCCAATTCTCTCCTTGTCACACTCATGTCTGTTTGTATTCTTGGTGGTTGCCTTTGTCACTGAAGTGAGATGAAATCTCAGAGTAATCTTGACTTGCAAGTATTTTCATATATTTGTTGGCCACTAACATATTTTCTTCTAAGACGTTTCTGTTTAGTTCATTTAGTTCCCATTTGGTAATTGGGTTATTTGATAATTGGGTTATTTGATAATTGTGGGTTTGATGTTAAGTTTTTTGAGTTCTTTATTAATATTCTTAATATTCATCCTCTTTTAGAAGAGTACCTCATAAAGATTTTCTCCCTTTCCATAGGTTCTCTCTTGATATTTTAATTGTCTCCTTTGCTGTGCAGTACCTTTTTAATTTGATGCCATCTTATTAGCTAACTTTTGGTGTTATCTCCTGAGCTTTGGCATCCTATTGAGAAAGTCATTGCCTCTGCCTGTAGGATGGAGTATTGACTTTGCTTTTCCCTAGAAACTGCATAATTTCTGGTCTCGTGCCTGGGTCTTTAATGCATTTTGAGTTGATTTTTTGCAGGGTGAGCGATAGTTCAGGTTTCATTCTTCTGCATTTTGACAGGGGTGTAGAAGGACTGTTTTAGAGAGTAGATGTTAAAGACTGGGGTGCAGTAGAACTGTTGCAGAGAGCAGAAGTTGGAGACTGAGGTGAAGAAGGACTGTTACAGAAAGCAGAGTTGGGAGACTGGGGTGCACAACATCATTTCAGAGAGCAGAGTTTTCAGACTGAGGTGCAGAAGGACTGTTCCTGAGAGCAGATGTTGGAGACTGGGGTTCAGAATGACTGTTGCAGAGATCAGAGGTTGGAGACTGGGGTGAAGAAGGATCATTGCAGAGAGCAGATATTGGAGACTGGTGTGTAGAAGGACCGTTACGGTGAGCAGAGTTTGAAGACTTGGTTGCAGAAGGATCTTACAGAAAGCAGAGTTTGGAGACTGAGGTGCAGAAGGACTGTAACAGAGAGCAGAGTTTGGAGACTGTGGTGCAGAATGACTGATACAGAAAGCAGATGTAGGAGACTACGGTGCAGAAGGACCATTACAGAGTGCAGAAGTTGGAGACTGCGGAACAGAAGGCCTGTTACAGAGAACAGAGATTGAAAATTGGGAGCAGAAGGACTGATTCAGAGAAAAGAGTTTGGAGACTGGGTTGCAGCAGGACCTTTGAAGAAAGCAGACGTTGGAGACTGGGTTGGAGAAGGAATGTTACAGAGAGCAGAGTTTGAAAACTGGGGTGCAGAAGGACCTTACAGAGAACAGAGATTGGAGACTGGGGTGCAGAAAGAGTGTTAAGGAGAGGAGACGTTGGAGACTGGGGTGCAGAAGGATCTTTGCAGAGAGCAGAGGTTGGAGACAGGGGTGCAGAAGGACGGTTGCAGAGAGCAGAGGTTGAAGACTGAGGTGCAGAAAAACTGTTACAGAGAGCAGAGTTTGAAGAGTGAGGTGCAGAACGATCGTTGAAGACAGCAGAAGTTAGAGACGGAGTTGCAGAAGAATCATTGCATAGAGCAGAGGTGGAGACTGGGCTGCAGGAGGATTGTTAAAGAGAGCAGAGGTGGGAGACTGGGGTGCAGAAGGACTGTTACAGAGAGAACAGGTTAAACCTGGGGTGCAGAATAAATGTTGCAGAAAGCAAACTTTGGAGACTGGGGTGAAGAAGCACTGTTGCAGAGAGCAGAGTTTGGAGACTGAGATGAAGAAGGATTGTTACACAGAGTAGACGTTGGAGATTGGTTTGAAGAATTATGATACATAAAGCAGAGGTGGGAGCCTGGGGTGCAGAAGGACCGTTAAAGAGAGCAGAGGTTGGAGACTGTCGTGCAGAAGGACTGTTTCAGAGAGCAGAGTTTGCAGGCTGGTGTCCAGAAGGCCTGCTACAGAGAGCAGAGGTTGGAGACTGGGTTGCAGAAGGACTGTCATAGAGAGCAGACTTTTGAGGCTGGGTTGCAGAAGGACTGTTATAGAGAGCAGAGTTTTGAGGCTGGACTGCATAAGGATCTTACAGAGAGCAGACGTTGGTTACTGAGGTGCAGGACGACTGTTACAGAGAGCAGTTGTTTGAGTCTGGGGTGCAGAAGGATCGTGCAGAGAGCAGAGGATAGAGACTGAGGTGCAGAAGGACCGTTACAGAGAGCAGAGTTTGGTGACTGAGGTGCAGAAGGACTGTTACAGAAAGCAGAGGTTGGAAATTGGGGTGCAGAGGGACCGTTACTAGAGAAAAGAGGTTGGAGACTGCGGTGTACAAAGACTGTAAAAGAGAGAAGAGGTTAAATAATATGGTGCAGAAGGACTGTTACAGAGAGCAGAGGTTGGACTGGGGTGCAGAAAGACTGATACACAGAGTAGAGGTTGAAGACTGTGGTGTAGAAGGACTGTTGCAGAGAGCGGAGGTTGGAGACTTGAGTGCAGAAGGACTGTTGCGGAGAGCAGAATTTGTAGACTGAGGTGCAGAAGGACTGTTACAGGGAGCAGAGTTTGGATACTGGTGTGCAGAAGGACTGTTGCTGATAGCAGAGGTTGAAAACTGGGGTGAAGAAGGACTGTTGCAGGAAGCAGTTGTTGGAGACATGGGTGCAGAAGGACTTTTGCAGAGAGTAGAATTTGGAGACTGAGGTGCAGAAGACTGTTGCAGATAGCAGATGTTGGAGACTGGGGTGCAGAGAAAATGATACAGAAAGCAGAGGTTGGGGACTGAGGTGCGGAAGGACCATTACAGACAGAAGTGTTTGGAGACTGCAATACAGGAGGACTGTTACAGAGAGCAGAGGTTGGAGACTGGAGTGGAGAAGAACTGTTTCAGAGTGCAGAAGTTGGAGAGTGGTGTGCAGAAGAACTGTTGCAGAGAGTAGAGGTAGGAGACTGAGATGCAGAAAGACTGTTAAAGATAGCAGAGTTTGGAGACTGGGGTGAAGAAGGACTCATGCAGAGAGCAGAGTTTGGAGACTGGGGTGCAGAATGCTGTTTTAGAGAGCAGAGGTTGGAGACTGGGTACAGAAAGGCTGTGACAGAGATCAGAGTTTGGAGAATGGGTTGCAGAAAAATATTACGCAGAACAGAGTTTGGAAACTGCAGTGCAGAAGGATTGTTACAGAGAGCAGTGGTAGGCGACTGCGGTGCAGTAGTATTATTGCAGAGAGCAGAGGTTGGAGACTGGTGTGCAGAAGGATCATTGCAGAAAGCAGAGTTTGGAGACTTGGGTGCAGAAGGACGGTTGCAGAGAGCAGATGTTGAAGACTGGGATGCAGAAGGATCGTTGCAGAGAGCAGAGATTGGAAACTGGGTTGCAGAGGGACTTTTACACAGAGCAGAGTTTGAAGACTGGAGTGTAGAAGGACTGTTGCAGAGAGCAGAGTTTGTAGACTGGAATGCAGAAGGAGTGTTCCAGATAGAAGGGGTTGGGAACTGGGGTGTAGAAAGACTTGCAGGGAGCAGGTTTTTGAGGCATGGGTGCACAAGGACTTTTGAACAGTGTAGAATTTGGAGACTGAGGTTCAGAAGGACTGATACATAAAGCAGAGGTTGGGTATGAGGTTCACAAGGACCATTACAGACAGCAGAGTTTGGAGACTGCAATACAGGAGGACTGTTACAGAGAGTAGAGGTTGGAGACTAAAGTGGACAAGAACTGTTTGAGAGTGCAGACTTTGGAGACTGGTGTGCAGAAGTACTGTTGCAGAGAGTAGAGTTAGGAGACTGAGATTCAGAAAGACTGTTATAGATAGCAGAGTTTGGAGACTGGGGTGCAGAAGGACTGATACTGAGAGCAGACTTTGGAGACTGAGGTGCAGAAGGCTGTTACAGAGAGCAGAGGTTGGAGGCTGTGTGGCACAAGTATCTTACATAGAGCAGATATTGGAGACTGAGGTGCAAAAAAAAATGTTAGCGAGAGCAATGGTTGGAGACTGGGGTGCAGAAGGACTTTTGGAGGTAGCAGAGGTTGGAGACTGACATTCTGAAGGACTCTTGCAGACAACAGAGGTTGGAGAATGGGGTGAAGAAGGACCGTTGCAAAGAGCAGATGTTGGAGACTGAAGTGCAGAAGGATTGTTACAGAGAGCAGAGGTTGGAGAGTGGGGTAAAGAAGGACTGTTACGGAGATCAGAGTTTGGAGACTGGGGTGCAGAAGGATCTTTCAGAGTGCAGAGTTAGGAGACTGCGGTGCAGACGAACTGTTGCACAGAGCAGAGGTTTGAGACTGGGGTGCATAAGGACTGTTACAGAGAGCAGAGTTTCGAGACTTTGTTGCAGAAAGTTCTTACATAAAGCAGATGTTGGAGACTGAGGTGCAAAAGAAATGATACCCAGAGCAGAGTTTAGATACTGGGGTGTAGAAGGACTGTTGCCGAGACCAGAGGTTGGAGGCTGTCGTGCAGAAAAACCGTTGCAGAGAGCAGAGGTTGGAGACTGGGGTGGAGAAGGAATGTTACAGAGAGCAGAGTTTGGAAACTAGGGTGTAGAAGGATCTTACAGAGAGCAGAGTTTGGAGACTGGGGTTCAGAAGGACTGTTACAGAGAGCAGAGGTTGGAGACTGAGTTGCAGAAGGAGTGTTACAGAAAGCAGTTTAGAGACTGTGGTGCACAAGGATCTTTTAAGAGATCATTGTTTTCAGAATGATGTACAAAAGGACTGTTGCAGTGAGCAGATGTTGGAGACTGGGGTGCAGTAGTATTATTGCAGAGAGCAGAGGTTGGAGACTGGTGTGAAGAAGGATCATTGCAGAGAGCAGAGGTTGGAGACTTGGGTGCTGAAGGACGGTTGAAGAGAGCAGATGTTGGAGACTGGGATGCAGAAGGATCATTGCAGAGAGCAGAGATTGGAAACTGGGTTGCAGAGGGACTGTTACACAGAGCAGAGTTTGAAGACTGGAGTGTAGAAGGACTGTTGCATAGAGCAGAGTTTGTAGACTGGAATGCAGAAGGACTGTTCCAGATAGCAGAGGTTGAAAACTGGGGTGTAGAAAGACTGTTGCAGAGAGCAGGTTTTGGAGACATGCGTGCAGAAGGACTTTTGCAGAGAGTAGAATTTGGAGACTGGGGTGCAGAAGGACTGATACATAAAGCAGAGGTTGGAGTATGAGGTTCACAAAGACCATTACAGACAGCATAGTTTGGAGACTGCAATACAGGAGGACTGTTACAGAGACCAGAGGTTAGAGTCTGGAGTGGAGAATAACTATTTCAGAGTGCAGACGTTGGAGACTGGTGTGCAGAACTGTTGCAGAGAGTAGAGTTAGGGGACTGAGATGCAGAAAGACTGTTAAAGATAGCAGAGTTTGGAGACTTGGGTGCAGAAGGACTAATACTGAGAGCAGAGTTTGGAGACTGGGGTTCAGAAGGCTGTTACAGAGAGCAGAGGTTGGAGACTGGGTACAGAATGGCTGTTACAGAGAGCAGAGTTTGGAGACTGGGGTTCAGAAGGCTGTTACAGAGAGCAGAGGTTGGAGACTAGGTACAGAAGGGCTGTTACAGAGAGCAGAGTTTGGAGACTGGGTTACAGAAGAATATTACATAGAGCAAAGTTTGAAGACTGTGGTGCAGAAGGATTGTTACAGAGAGCAGAGATTGGAGACTGGTGTGCAGAAGGATCGTTGCAGAGAGCAGAGGTTTGAGACTTGAGTGCAGAAGGACTGTTGCAGAGAGTAGATGTTGGAGACTGGATGCAGAAGGATCATTGCAGAGAGCAGAGATTGGAAACTGGTTTGCAGAAAGACTGTTACACAGAGCAGAGGTTGAAGACTGGAGTGTAGAAGGACTCTTGCAGAGAGCAGAGTTTGGAGACTGGGGTGCAGAAGGACTGTTATAGAGATCAGATGTTAAAGACTGAGATGCAGAAGGACTGTTACAGAGAGCAGATGTTGGAGAATGGGGATCAGAAGGACTGATACAAAGAGCAGAGTTTGGAGACTGGGGTGCAGAAGGCTGTTACAGAGAGCAGAGGTTGGAGACTGGGTGCAGAAGGGCTGTTACAGAGAGCAGAGTTTGGAGACTGGGTTGCAGAAGAATATTACGTAGAGCAGAGTTTGGAGACTGCGGTGTAGAAGGATTGTTGGAGATTACAGAGGTTGGAGACTGAGGTGCAGAAGGATCTTTGCAGAGAGCAGAGGTTTGAGACTGGGGTGCAGAAGTACTGTTACAGAGAACAGAGGTTGGAGACTGCGGTGCAGAAGGCCTGTTATAGAGAGCAGTGTTTGGTGAAAGGATGCAGAACGACTGTTACAGATGGCAGAGTTTGGAGACTGGGTTGCAGAAGAATCTTACAGAGATCAGAGGTTGGAGACTGAGGTGCAAGAGGACTGTTACAGAGATTGGAAGTTGGAGACTGAGGTGCAGAAGGACCATTGCAGAGAGAAGAGGTGGAGACAGAGGAGCAGAAGGATTGTTACATAGAGAAGAGGTTAAAGACTCGGGTGCAGAGGACTTTTGAAGCGAGCAGAATTTGGAGAATGAGGTGCAGAATAACTGTTACAGAGGACAGAGTTTGGAGACTGGGATTCAGAAGGACTGATACAGAAAGCAGATGTTGGAGACTGGGGTGCAGAAGGACCATTGCAGAGAGCAGAGTTCGGAGACTGCCATACAGGAAAACTGTTACAGAGAGCAGAGGTCAGAGAATGGTTTATAGAAGAACTGTTTAAAATTGCAGATGTTGGATACTGGGTTTCCGAAGAACTGTTGCTGAGAGCAGAGTTTGGAGACTGGGGTTCAGAAGAACTGTCCCAGAGAGCAGAGGTTGGAGACTGAGGTGCAGAAAGAATGTTACAGAGAGCAAAGTTTGGAGATTGGGGTGCAGAATTACTGATACAGAAAGCAGAGGTTGAGACTGGGTGCAGAAGAACCGTTACAGAGAGCAGAGGTTGGAGACTTTAGTACAGAAGGAACTGTTACAGAGAGCAGAGGTTAGACAATGGGGTGCAGAAGTAAGGTTGCAGAGTTCAGTGGTTGGAGACAAAGGTGCAGAAGGACTGTTACTTAAAGCAGAGGTTTGAATCCGTGTTTCAGAAGGACTTATACAGAAAGCAGAGGTTTGAGACTGGGGTGCAGAAGGACCGTTTGAGAGAGCAGAGGTTGGAGACTACGATAAAGAAGGACTTTTTCAGAGAGCAGAGGTTTGATACTGGAAAGTATAAGGATTGTTGCAGAGAACAGATGTTGTAGACTGGGTTGCAGCAGGACCCTTGAGGAAAGAAGAGGTTGTAGCCTGGGTTGGAGAAGAATGTTACAGAGAGCAGATTTTTGAAACTGGGGTGCAGAAGGACCTTACAGAGAACAGAGTTTGCAGACTGGGGTGCAGAAAGACTGTTAAGGAGAGGAGACGTTGGAGACAGGGGTGCAGAAGGACTGTTGAAGAGAGCAGATGTTGGAGACTGGGGTGCATAAGGATCGTTGGAGAGAGCAGAGGTTAGAGACAGGGGTGCAGAAGGACGGTTGCAGAGAGCAGAGGTTGGAGACTGAGGTGCAGAAAAACAGTTACAGAGAGCAGAGGTGGAGTCTGGGGTGCAGAAGGATCGTTACAGAGAGAAGAGGTGGGAGACTGCGGTGCAGAAGGACTGTTACAGAGAGCACAGGTTGGAGACTGGGTTGCAGAAGGAATGTTGCAGAAAGAAGAGTTTGGAGATTGGGGTGAAGAAGGACTGTTTCAGAGAGAAGAGGTTGGAGACTGAGATTCAGAAGGATTGTTATACAGAGCAATTTTTGGAAACTGGGGTGAAGAATTATGATACAGAAAGGACCTATACAGAGAGGAGAGGTTGCAGACTGGCGTGCAGAAGGACTGTTTCAGAAAGCAGAGTTTGGAGAGTGGGGTGCATAAAGCCTGCTACAGAAAGCAGAGGTTGGAGACTGGGTTGCAGAAGGACTGTTATAGAGAGAAGAGTTTTGAGGCTGGGTTGAAGAAGGATCTTACAGAGAGCAGTGGTTGGTGACTGTGGTGCAGGACGAATGTTACAGAGAGCAGTGATTAGAGAATGGGGTGCAGAAGGATCGTTCAGAGAGCAGAGGTTTCAGCCTGAGGTGCAGAAGAACTGTAACCGAGAGAAGAGGTTGGAGACTGAGTTGCAGCAGGACTTTTACAGAGAGCAGAGTTTGGTGACTGAGGTGCAGAAGGACTGTTACAGAAACAGAGGTTGGAAATTGGGGTACAGAGGGACCGTTACAGAGAGCAGAGGTTGGAGACTGCTGTATAGAAAGACTGTAACAGAGAGCAGAGTTTTCAGAATATGGTGCCGAAGGACTGTTACAGAGAGCAGAGGGTGGAGACTAGGGTGCAGAAGGATTGTTACAGAAAGCAGAGGTTGGAGACTGGGGTGAAGAAGGACTGTTACACAGAGCAGAGGTTGAAGACTGGGGTGTAGAAGGACTGTTGCAGAGAGCAGTTGCTGGAGACTTGGGTGAAGAAGGACTGTTGCCAAGAGCAGAATTTGGAGACTGCAGTGCAGAAGGACTATTGAGAAAGGGAGACGTTGGAGACTGGGGTACAGAAGGATCATTGCAGAGAGTAGAGGTTGGAGACTTAGGTGCAGAAAGACTGTTACAGAGAGCAGAGGTTAGAGACTGGGGTGCAGAATGCCTGCTACAGAAAGCAGAGTGGAGAAGGGCTCCAGAAGGACTGTTACAGATCACAGAGTTTGGAGACTGGGTTGAAGAAGGATCTAACAGATAGCAGATTTTGTGGACCCAGGTGCAGAAGGACTGTTACAGAGAGTAGAGGTTGAAGACTGAGGTGCAGAAGCACTGTTGCAGAGACCACAGGTTGGAGACTGGGGTGCAGAAGGACTGTTGCAGAGAGCAGTTGTTGGAGACTGGAGTGCAGAAATCTTGTTATAGAGAACAGACATTGGAGACTGGGGTACAGAAGGCCTGTTAAGGAGAGGAGAGTTGGGAGAAGGGGTGCAGAAGGACTGTTAGAGAGGGCAGAGTTGGGAGACTGGGTTGCAGAAGGGTCTTACAGAGAGCAGATGTTGGAGACTGAGGTGTAGAATGATTGTTGCTGAGAGAAGAGTTTGGATACTGGGGTTCAGAAGTCCTGTTACAGAGAAAAGAGTTTGGAGACTCGGGTGCAGAAGGCATGTTAAATAGAGCAGAGGTTGAAGACTGAGGTGCAGAAGGACTGTTATAGAAAGCAAAGTTAGGAGACTGGGTGGCAGAAGTATCTTACAAAGAGCAGAGTTTGGAGACCGAGGTGCAGGAGGACTGTTACAGAGAGCAGTGGTTGGAGACTGGGGTGAAAAAGGATTGTTTCAGAAAGCAAAATTTTCAGACTGAGGTGCAGAAGGACTTTTGCAGAGAGCAGATGTTGGAGACTGGGGTGCACAAGGTTCATTGCAGAGAGCAGAAGTTGGAGACTGCAGTACAGAAGGACTGTTGCAGAGAGCAGAGGTTGGAGACTAGGGTACAAAAGGACTTTTTCAGAGAGCAGATGTTGGATACTGTTTTTCAGAAGGACTGTTGCAGAGAGCATAAGTTGGAGAATGGGTTGTAGAAGGACATTTGCAGAGAGCAGAGGTTGGAGACTGAGGTTCAGATGGACGGACAACGAAAGCAGAGGTTGGAGACTTGCGTGCAAAAGGACCTTTACAGAGAGCAGAGTTTGGAGACTGCGGTACAGAAGGACTGTAACAGAGAGCAGAGTTTGGAGACTGGGGTGCAGAAAGATTGTTGCAGAGAGCAGAGGTTGGAGACTGGGGTGCACAAGCATCATTGTAGAGAGTAGCTGTTGGAGACTGGGGTGAAGAATGCCTCTTACAGAGAGCAGTGGTTAGAGACTGGGGTGCAGAAGGCCTTTAATAGAGAGAAGAGATTGGAGACTGGGGTGCAGAAGGAGTGTTTCAGTGAGCAGAGTTTGCAGACTGGTTTTAAAAGGGTCTTACAGAAAGCAGAGGTTGGAGACTGATGTACAGAAGGACTGTTACAGAGAGCAGAGTTTGGAGACTAGGGTGCAGAAGGATTGTTGCAGAGAGCAGAGGTTGGAGACCGGGGTCCAGAAGGACAGATACAGAGAGCAGAGTTTGAAGACTGGGGTGAAGAAAGCCTGTTACAGAGAGCAGAGTTTTGAGAATGGGGTGCACGATGACTGTTACAGAGAGCAGAGTTAGGAGATTGGGTTTCAGAAGGATCGTTCTAGAGAGCTGATTTAGGAGACTGAGGTGCAGAAGGATTGATACAGAGAGCAGAGGTTGGAGACTGGGGTGCAGAAGGACTGTCGCAGAGAGTAGCAGTTTTAGACTTTGGTGTAGAAGGACTGTTGCAGTTAGTAGAGATAGGAGATTGGGGTCCAGAAATACCCATAATGAGAGCAGTGTTTGGAGACTGCAGTACAGAAGGACTGTTACAGAGCGCAGAGGTTGGAGACTGGGGTGGAAAAGAACTGTTGCAGAGAGTAGATGTTGGAGACTATGGTGCAGAAGGACTGATGCAGAGAACAGAGGTTGGAGACTGGGGTGCAGAAGAATCTTACCGTGAGCAGAGATGGGAGTCTGAGATGCAGGAGGACTGGTGCAGAGAGGAGACGTTAGAGACTGGGGTGAAGAAGGATTGTTGCAGAGAGCAGAGGTTGGAGACTGAGGTGCAGAAGGACTGTTACAGAGAGCAGATTTTGGAGACTGTGGTCCAGGAATGATACAGAAAACAGATGTTGAAGACTGGGGTGCAGAATGATTCTTGCAGACCGCAGAGGTTGGAGACTGGGTTGCAGAAAGACTGTTGCATAGAGCAGAGGTTGGAGACTTAGGTGCAGAAGGGCTGTTACAGAGAGGAGAGGTTGGAGACTCTTGTTCAGAAAGACTGATACAGAAAGCAGAGTTTGGAGACTGGGGTGCAGAAGGACCATTACAGAGAAGAGAGGTTATAGACTGCAGTACAGAAGGACTGTTACAGAGAGCAGAGTTTTGAGAGTGCGGTGCAGAAAGACTGTTGCAGAGAACACAGGTTGTAGTTTGGTACAGAGAGCAGAGTTTTAATACTGGGTTGCAGAAAGATATTAAGGAGAGAAAAATTTGGAGACTGAGGTGCAGAAGCACTGTTACAAAGAGAAGCGGTTGGAGACTGAGGTGCAGAAGGACCGTTGCAGAGAGCAGACATTGGAGACCGAGGTGCAGAAGGATTGTTACAGAGAGCAGATGTTGGAGACTGGGGTGCAGAAGGACTGATACAGAAAGCAGAGGTTGGAGACTAGGGTGCTGAAGGACCCTTACAGAGAGCAGAGGTTGGAGACTGAGGTGCAGAAGGACTGTTGCAGAGAGCAGAGTTTACAGACTGAGTTGCAGAAGAACGTTACAGCGGGCAGATTTTCGAGACTGTGGTGGAAAACGACTGATACAGAAAGCAGAGGTTGGATACTGGGGTGCATAAGGACTCTTACAGAGAGCAGAGGTTAGAGACTGGGGTGCAAAAGAACTGTTGAAGAGAATAGAGGTTGGAGACTGGGGTGCAGAAGGTTCATTGCGGTGAACAGAGTATCGAGACTAGGTGGTAGAAGGACTGTTGCAGAGAGCAGAAGTTGTAGACTGGGGTGTAGAAGGACTGTTATAGAGAGCAGATATTGAAGACTTTGGTGCTGAATCACTGTTTCAGAGACCAGAGGTTGGAGACTGGGGTGCAGAACGACTGTTACAGAGAGCAGACTTTGGAGACTGGTGTGCAGAAGGATTGTTGCAGAGAGCAGATTTTTGAGACTGGGGTAAAGAAGGATCGTTATAGAGAGCAGAGATTGGAGACTGTGGTGCAGAAGGACTTTTAAGAAAGCACAGGTTGAAGACTGGCGTGCAGTAGGACTTTTACAGAGAGCACAGGTTGGAGACTCATGTGCAGAAAATCTATTGCACAGAGCAAATTTTTGAGACTGGGTTGCAGAAGGAGTGTTGCAGAGAGCAAAGATTGGAGATTGAAATGCAGAAGGACTGCTTTTCAGAAGTACTTTTACAGAGAGCAGAGGTTGGAGACAGGTGTGAAGAAGGATCTTACAGACAGCATAGGTTTGAGACTGGGGTGCAGGAGGACTGGTGCAGAGAGCCGAGGTTAGAGACTGGGGTGCAGAAGGATAGTTGAAGAGAGAAGAGTTTGGAGACTGGGGTCAAAAGGCCTGTTACAGACAGCATAGGTTGGAGATTGGGGTGCAGAAGGCTTGTTACAGAGAGAAGTGCTTGGAGACTGGGGTGCAGAAGGATAGTTACAGAGAGCAGAGTTTAAAGAGTGGGTTGCAAACGGATCTTACAGAGACAAAAGTTTTGAGACTGAGGTACATAAGGACTGTTACAAAGAGAACAGGTTTGAGACTAAGATGCAGAAGGATCATTCCAGAGAGAAGAGTTTTCAGACTGAGGTGCAGAAGCACTGATACAGAAAGCAGAGTTTGGAGACTGGGGTGAAAAAGGACTCTTACAGAGAACAGAGGTTGAAGACTGCGGTACAGAAGAACTGTTGTAGAGAACAAGGTTGGAGACTGGGGTGCAGAGGGACCATTGCAGAGGGCAGACGTTGGAGACTGGAGTGCAGAAGGAATGTTACAGAGAGCAGAGTTTGGAAACTGGGTTGTAGAAAAATCTTACAGAGACGAAAGTTTGGAGACTGGGGAGCAGAAGGATTGTTGCAGAGAGCAGACGTTGGAGACTGTGGTGCAGAAGGATCGTTGCAGAGAGTAGATTATGGAGACTGGGGTATAAAAGGACTGTTCTAAAGAGCAGAGGTTGGAGACTGGGTTGCAGAAGGACTGTTGGAGAGAGCAGTTGTTTAAGACTGAGGTGGAGAAAAACTGTTACAGGGAGCAGTGTTTGGAGACTGGGGTGCAGAGGGACCATTGCAGAGGGCAGACGTTGGAGACTGGGGTGCAGAAGGAATGTTACAGAGAGCAGAGTTTGGAAACTGGGGTGTAGAAAAATCTTACAGAGACGAAAGTTTGGAGACTGGGGTGCAGAAGGACTGTTGCAGAGAGCAGACGTTGGAGACTGGGGTGCAGAAGGATCATTGCAGAGAGTAGATTATGGAGACTGGGGTATAGAAGGACTGTTCTAAAGAGCAGAGGTTGGAGACTGGGTTGCAGAAGGACTGTTGGAGAGAGCAGTTGTTTAAGACAGAGGTGCAGAAAAACTGTTACAGGGAGCAGTGTTTGGAGACTGGTGTGCAAAAGGACTGATACTGAGTGTAGAGTTTGGAGACTGGGGAGCAGAAGGATCTTACAAAGAGGTAAGTTTAGAGACTGGGGTGCAGAAGGATTGTTGCAGAAAGCAGACGTTGGAGACTGGGGTGCAGAAGGCCTGTTGCAGAGAGCAGTTGTTGAAGACTGAGGTGCATAAAGACTGTTGAAGAGAGCAGTGTTTGGAGACTGTGGTGCAGAAGGACCGTTACAGAGAATAGAGGTTGGAGACTGTGGTACAGAAGTACTGTTAACGAGAGCAGAGTTTGGAGACAGATGTGCAGAATTATCTTACAGAGAGCAGAGGTTGGAGGCTGGGGTGCAAAAGGACTGTTGCAGAGAGCAGAAGTTGGAGAATTGGGTGCAGAAAGATCGTTGCAGAGAGAAGAGGTTGAAGACTGAGGTGCAGAAGACCTGTTACACAGAGCAGAGCTTGGAGACTGGGGAGCAGAAGGCCTGTAACATAGAGCAGCATTTGGAGACTGGGTGGCATAAGGATCTTACAGAGAGCAGAGGTTGGTGACTGAGGTGCTGAAGGACTTTCAGAGAGAGCAGAGGTTGTAGACTTTGGTCCACAAAGATCATTGCAAAAAGCTGAGTTTTCAGAATGAGTTTAGAAAAACTGTTGCAGAGAGCAGATGTTGGAGACTGGGGTGCAGAAGAACTGTTGCAGAGAGCAGAGTTTGGAGACTTGAGTGTTTAAGGATTATTGCAGAATGCAGAGGGTGGAGACTGGGGTGCCAAAGGACTGTTACAGAGAACATATTTTGGAGACTGGGGTGCAGAAAGACTGTTACAGAGAGCAGATGTTGAAGACTGAGGTGCAGAAAGTCCTTTGCAAAGGGAAGAGGTGGGAGACTGAGGTGCCGAAGGACTGTTGCAGAGTGTAGAGGTTAAAGACTTGGGTGTAGAAAGACTTTTGCAGAGACCAGAGTTTGGAGATTTGGGTGCCAAAGGACTGTTGCAGAGAGCAGACGTTGGAGACTGAGGTCCAGAAGAACTGTAACAGAGAGCAGAGGTTAGAGACTTGAGTGCAGAAGGACTGATAGAGAAAGCAGAGTTTAGAGAGTGGGGTGCAGATGGTCCATAACGGAGAGAAGAGTTTGGAAACTGCAGTACAGAAAAACTGTTACAGAGAGCAGAGGTTGGAGACTGGGTTGCAGAAGTCCTGTTAAAGAGAGCAGAGTTTGGAGACTGGTGAGCAGAAGGACTTTTACAGAGTGCAGAGTTTATAGACTTGGTTGTAGAAGAATCTTACATAGAGCAGAGCTGGGAGAATGAGGTGCAGAAGGACTGTTACAGAGAGCAGAATTAGGAGACTGGCGTGCAGAAGTGTGGTTTAAGGGAGCAGAGTTTTGAGACTGAGGTTCAGAAGGACTGTTGCAGAGAGCAGATGTTGGAGACTGTAACAGTGCTTCTACACACCACTCTCCAACCTCTGCTTTCATCAAAGATCCTTCCTCACCAAAGTCTCCAACCTCTGCACTCTGCAACAATCCTTCTGTACCCAGTCTCCAACATCTGTTCTCTGCAACAGTCCTTCTGCACCTCAGTCTGAAAACTCTGCTCACTGCAACGACCCTCCTTCACCCCAGACTTTAACCTCTGCTCTCTGCAACAGTCCTTCTGCATCCCAGTCTTCAATATCTGCTCTCTGCAACAGTCCTTCTGCAACTCAGTGTGAAATCTTTGCTCTCTGCAATGATCCTTCTGCACCTCAGTCTCCTAACTCTGCTTTTTGTAAGACCCTTCTGCAACCCAGTCTCCAGACTCTGCTCTTGGCAACAGTGCTTCTGCACCCAAGTCTCGAACCTCTGCTCTCTGTAAGATCCTTATGCACTCCAGTCTCCACCCTCTGCTATCTGTAACAATGCTTCTGCACCCCAGTCTCCAACATCTGCTCTCTGCAACAGTTCTTCTGCACCTCAGTCTGAAAACTCTGCTCTTTGCAACGACCGTTCTGCATCTCAGTCTCCTACCTCTACTCTCTGTAACAGTCCTTCTGAACCTCAGTAACCCAACTCTGCTTTCTTTAACATCCTTCTGCAACCCAGTCTCCAACCT
This sequence comes from Ictidomys tridecemlineatus, assembly GCF_052094955.1. Classification (NCBI taxonomy): domain Eukaryota; kingdom Metazoa; phylum Chordata; class Mammalia; order Rodentia; family Sciuridae; genus Ictidomys; species Ictidomys tridecemlineatus. The sequence continues at coordinate 211,178 of NW_027522386.1, read as the reverse complement.
CTGCTCTCTATAACAGGCCTTCTCCACCCGAGTCTCCAAACTCTTCTCTCTGCAATGATTCTTCTCCACCCCAGTCTCCAACATCTGCTCTCTGCAACAGTTCTTTTGCAACCCAGTCTCCAAACTCTGCTATCTGTAAGATCCATCTGAAGACCAGTCTTAAACCTCTGCTCTCTGTAACACTCCTCCTGCACCCCAGTCTCCAAACTCTGCTCTCTGTAACACTCCTTCTGCACCTCAGTCTCCAACCTCTTCTCTCTGTAACAGTCCTTCTGCACCCCAGTCTAAAACATCTGCTTTCTGCAACAGTCCTTCTGCACCCCAGTCTCCAAACTCTGCTATCTGCAACGCTCCTTCTAGACCCAGGTCTCCAATGTCTGCTCTCTTCAACAGTCCTTCTGCACCACAGTCTCCAACCTCTGCTCTTTGTAAGATTCTTTTGCGCTCAAGATTCTATACTCTGCACTCTGTATCATTCCTTCTCCACCCCAGTCTCCAAAGTCTGTCCTCTGCAAAAGTCCTTCTGCTCCCCAGTCTCCGACATCTAGTCCTTCTGTACCGCAGTCTCCAACCTGTGCTCTTTGTAAGGGTTCTTTTACACCCAGTCTCCAACCTCTGCTTTCTGTATCAGTCTGTCTGAACCACAGTCTCCAACCGCTGTTCTCTGTATCTATCCTTCTGCACCTCAGTCTCCAAACTCTGTTCTCTGCAATGGTCATTCTGCACCTCAGTCTCCAAACTCTACTCTCTGTAACAGTCCTTCTGCACTTTAGTCTCCAACCTCTGCTCTCTGTAGCATCCTTCTAAAACCAAGTCTCCAAAGTCTACTCTCTGTAATAATCCTTCTGCACACCAGTCTCCAACCTCTGCTCTCTGAAACGATCCTTCTTAACCCCAGTCTCCAATGTATGCTCTCTGCAACAGTCCTTCTGCACCCCAGTCTCCAATATCTTCTCTCTGCAACAGTCATTCTGCACTTCAGTGGGAAAACTCTGCTGTATGCAACGAACCTTCTGCACCTCAGTCTCCCAACTCTGCTCTCTGTAAGATCCTTCTGCAACCAAGTCTTTAAACTCTGCACTCGGTAATCGTCCTTCTGCTCAACAGTATCCAACCTCTGCTCTCTGCAAAAGGACTTCTGCAACCCAGTCTCCAACCACTGCTCTCTGTAACAGGCCTTCTGCACCCTAGTCTCCAAACACTTCTCTCTGCAAGAATTCTTCTTCACACAAGTCTTCAACCTCTGCTCTCTGCAACAGTCCTCTTGCACCACAGTCTCCAAATTCTGCTCTCTGTAAGATCCATCTGAACCCCAGTCTCCAACCTCTGCTCTCTGTAACAGTCCTTCTGCACCCCAGTCTCCAAACTCTGCTCTCTGTAAAAGTTTTTCTGCACCACATTCTCCAACCTCTGCTCTCTGCAACAGACTTTCTTAACCCCACTCTCCAACCTCTGCTCTCTGCAACAGTCCGTCTGCACCCCAGTCTCAAATATCTGCTCTCTGCAACAGTCCTTCTACACCCCAGTCTCCAACTCTGCTTTCTGCAACGATCATTCTGAACTCCAGTCTCCAACGTCTGCTCTCTGCCAGAGTCCTTCTGGACCACAGTCTCCAAGCTCTGCTCTCTGTAACAATCCTTCTGCACCCCTGTCTGCAACCTCTGCTCTCTGTAAGATCCTTCTGCAACCCAGTTTCAAACTCTGCTCTCTGTATCAGTGCTTCTGCCAACCAGTCTCCAACCTCTGAACTCTGCAACGATCCTTCTTCACAAAAGTCTCAAACCCCTGCTCTCTGCAACAGTCCTTCTACACCCCAGTCTCCAATATCTGCTCTCTGCAACAGTCCTGTTGCACCTCACTCTGAAACGTCTGCTCACTTCAAGGACCCTACTGCACCACAGTCTCCTACTTCTGCTCTCTGTAACAGTCCTTCTGTACCTCATTCTCCCAACTCTGCTCTTTGTAAGATCCTTCTACAACCCAGTCTTTAAACTCTGCACTCTGTAACAGTCCTTCTACATAACAGTCTCCAAACTCTGCTCTCTGTAACAGGCCTTCTGCACCCCAGTCTCCAACCTCTTCTCTCTCCAACAATTTATCTCCACCCCAGTCTCCAGAATCTGCTCTCTGCAACAGTCCTTTTGCACCCCAATCTCAAAACTCTGGTATCTGTAAGATCAATCTGAACCCCAGGCTCCAAACTCTGCTCTCTGTAACAGTCCTCTGCACCCCAGTCTCCAAACACTGTTCTCTGTAACAGTACTTCTGCACCTCAGTCTCCAAATTCTTCTCTGTGTAAGTCCTTCTGCACACCAGTCTCTAAAATCTGCTCTCTGCCACAGTCCTTCTAGACCCCAGTCTCCAACATCTGCTCTCTGGAACAGTCCTGCTGCACCCCAGTCTCAAAACTGTGCTCTCTACAACGATCCTTCTGGACCCCAGTTACCAACGTCTGCTCTCTGCAACAATCCTTCTGCAACACAATCTCCAACCTCTTCTCTTTGTAAGATTATTCTGCACTCTAGTTTCCAAACTCTGCTCTCTGTAACATTCCTTCTCCACCAGAGTCTCAAACATTTGTCTTCTGCAACAGTCCTTCTGCTCCCCAGTCTCCGAGATCTGCTCTCTGTAACAGTCCTTCTGTACCGCAGTCTCCAACCTCTTTGTAACGGTTCTTCTACACCCCAGTTTCCAACCTCTGATTTCTGTATCAGTCTTTCAGAACCCCAGTCTCCAACCTCTGCTCTCTGTATTTATCCTTCTGCACCTCAGTCTCCAACCTGTGCTCTATGGTAAGAGCCCTTCTGCACCCCAGTCTCCAACCTCTTCTCTCGGTAACACTCTTATACCGAAGTCTCCAAACTCTGCTGTCTGTAACGGTCCTTCTGCATCCCAATTTCAAAACTCTGCTTCCTATAACAGTCCTTCTGCACCCCAGTCTCCATCCTCTACTCTCTGCAACAGTCCTTCTGCACCCAGTCTCCAACCTCTGCTCTCTGCAACAGTCCTTCTGCACCCCAGTCTCTAAACTCTGCTCTCTGCAAAGATACTTCCGGACCCTAGTCTCCAACCTCTACTCTCTGCAACAGTCCTTCTGTATCACAGTCTCCAACCTCTGCTCTCTGTAAGATCTTTCTTCACTCCAGTTTACAAAATCTTCTCTCTCAAACATTTCTTCTCCATCGCAGTCTCCAACCTCTGCTTTCTGCAAGGGTGGGGCACCCCAATCTCCAAACGCAGTCCTCTGTAACAGTCCATCTGAAACCCAGTATCGAACCTCAGCTCTCTGTAACAGTCCTTCTGTACCGTAGCTCAAACCTTTGCTCTCCGGAATGGTCCTCTGCACCCCAGTCTCCAAAAAATGCTTTCTTTATCAGTCATTCTGAACCCCAGTCTCAAAACTCTGCTCTCTGTATCTATCCTTCTGCACCTCAGTCTCCAACCTGTGCTCTCTGTAATATTCCATCTGCACCCCAGTCTCTAACCTTTGCTTTCTGTAAGAATTTTTCTATACCACAGTCTTCAAACTCTGGTCTCTGTAATGGTCTTTCTGCACCCCAGTTTTCAACCTCTGCTTTCTGTAACAATCCTTCTGCACCTCAGTCTCCAAACTCTGCTCTCTGTAACAGTCCTTCTACACTCAGTCTCAAACCTCTGCTCTCTGTAACTGTCCTTCTGCACCTCAGTCTGACACCTCTGTTCTCTGCACGATCCTTCTACAGCGCAGTCTCCAAACACTGCTCTCTGTAACAGTCCACCTGAACGTCAGTCTCCAACCTCTGCTCTCTGTAAGATCCTTCAGCAACCCAGTATCCAAACTCTGCTCTCTATAAGAGTCTTTCTGCAACCCAGTCTCCAAACTCTCCTGTCTCTTACAGGCCTTCTGCACGCCAGTCTCCAAACTCTGCTCTCTGTAGCAGGCCTTCTGCACCACAGTCTCCAACCTCTGCTCTCTGCAACAATCCTTCAGAACCCCAGTTCTCCAAACTCTGCTCTCTGCAATGATCCTACTGCACCCTAGTCTCCAACCTCTGTTCTCTGCAAGAGTTCTTCTGCACCTAAGTGTCCAAATTCTGCTCTCTGTAAGTTTCTTTTGCACCCCTGTATCAAACCTCTGCACTCTTTAATAGTTCTTCTGCACCTGAGTTTCCAACCTCTGCTCTCTGTAACAGAACTTCCGCACCTCATTCTCCAACATCTGCTCCCTGCAACAGTCCTTCTGCACCCCAGTCTCCAACATCTGCTCTCTGCAACGACCCTTTTGCACCCCAGTCTCCTACATCTTCTCTCTCTAACAGTCCTTCTTCAACTCAGTCTCCCAACTCTGCTCTCTGTAAGATTCTTCTGAAACCCAGTCTTTAAACTCTGCACTCTATAACAGTCCTTTGGCACAACAGTCTCCAAACTCTGCTCTCTATAACAGGCCTTCTCCAACCCAGTCTCCAACCTCTTCTCTCTACAACGATTTTTCTCCACCCTAGTCTCCAACATGTGCTCTCTGCAACAGTCTTTTTGCACCCCAGTCTACAAACTCTGCTCTCTGTAAGATCCATCTGAATGCCAGTGTCCAACCTCTGCTCTCTGTAATGGTCCTTCTGCACCCAAATTTCCAAACTCTGCTGTCTGTAAAAGTCCTTCTTAAACTCAGTTTCCAACCTCTGCTCTCTGTAACAATCCTTCTGCACCTCAGTCTTCAAACCCTGCTCTCAGTAACACTCCACCTGCACCGCAGTCTCCAACCTCTGCTCTTTGTAAGATCCTTCTGCAACCCAGTGTCCAAATACTGCTCTCTATAACAGTTCTTCTGCACCCTAATTTCCAACTTCTGCTCTATCTAAGTGTCCTTCTGCACCACAGTCTCTAACCTCTGCTCTCTGAAACAGTCCTTCTGCACCCCAGTCTCCAACAGTTGTTCTCTGCAACAGACCTTCGGCACCCCAGTCTCCAAACTTTGTTCTCTGCAACAGTCTTTCTGCACCCCAGTCTCAAATCTCTGCTCTCTGTAACAGTCCTTCTGCACTCCAGTCTCCAAACTCTTCTCTCTGTAACAATCCTTCTGCACCTCAGTCTCCAACCTCTTCTCTATGTAACAGGACTTCTGCACCTCAGGTTCCAAACTTTGCTCTCTGCAACAGTCCTTCTGCACTCTAGTCTCCAACCTCTGCTCTCTGCACCAGTCCTTCTGCACCCCAGTGTTCAAACTCTGCTCTCTGCAACAGTCCTTCTGCACCACAGTCTTCAAACTCTGCTATCTGTAAGATCCTTCTGCACTCTAGTTTCCAAACTCTGCTCTCTGTAACATTCCTTCTCCACTCCAGTCTTTATCCTCTGCTTTCAGCAAGTGTCCTGTGGCACCCCAATCTCAAACGTCTGTCCTCTTCAACAGTACTTCTACTCCCGAGTTTCCAACATTTGCTCTCTGTAACATTCCTTCTGTACCACAGTCTCCAACCTCTGCTCTCCGTAACGTGACTTCTGCACCCTGTCACCAAATTTTGCTTTCTATATCAGTCCTTCTGGACCCCAGTCTCAAACCTGTGCTCTCTGTATCTATCCTTCTGCACCCCAGTCTCCAACCTCGGCTCTCTGTAACAGTTTTTCTATACCGCAATTTCAAATTCTGGTCTCTGTAACAATCCTTCTGCTCCCCAATTTCCAACCTCTTCTTTCTGTAACAGTCCAACTGCACCTCCGTCTCCAAATTCTTCTCTCTGTAAGATCCTTCTGAAACATTGTATTTAACCTCTGCTCTCTGTAATTGTCCTTCTGCACCCGAGTCTCCAAAGTCTGCTCTCTGTAACACGACTTCTGCACCTCAGTCTCCAACCTATAGTCTCTGAAACAGTCTTCTGCACCCCAGTCTCCAAACTCTGCTCTCTACAACAGTCCATTCTGCACCTCAGTCTCCAACCTCTGCTCTCTGCAACGGTCATTATGCAACCCAGTCTCCAACATCTGTTTTCTGAAACAGTCCTTCTGCTCCCCAGTCCCCAACATATGCTCTCTGTAACAGTCCTTCTCCACCCCAGTCTCCAAACTCTGCTCTCTGTAGCAGTCCTTCTGTACTGTTGTCTCCAACCTTTGCTCTCTGTAACTGTCATTGTGCACACCAGTCTCCAAACTGTGCTTCTTGTATCAGTCCTTCTGCACCCCAGTCTCCAACCTCTGCTCTCTGTTACAGTCTTTCTACACCTCAGTCTCAAACCTCTGCTCTCTGCAACAGTCCTTCTGCACCTCAGTCTCCAACCTCTGCTTTTTCTAACAAGCCTTCTTCACCCCATTCCCAACCTCTTCTCTCTGTAACGATTTTTCTCCACCCCATCTCCAAACTTTGCTCTCTGTAACAGTCCTTCTGCACCCCAGTCTCCAAACTCTGCTCTCTGTAAGGATCCTTCTCCACCACAGTCTCCAACCTCTGCATTCTATATCAGTCTTTCTGCATCACAGTCTCCGAACATTTCTCTCTGCAACACTCCTTCTGCACAACAGTCTCCAACCTGTACTCTCTGCAAAACTTTTTCTGCACCCCAGTCTCCAACCTGTGCTCGCTTTAACAGTCCTTCTGCACCCCAGTCTCCAACCTCTTCTCTCTGTAACAATCCTTCTGCAACACAGTCTCCACCGCTGCTCTCTATAAATATCCTTCTGTACCTCAGTCTCCAAACTCTGTGCTCTCTAACAGTCCTGCAGGACCTCAATCTCCAAACTCTGCGCTCGGTAAGATCCTTGTAAAACCCAGTGTCCAAACTCTGATTTCTGGATCAGTCCTTCTGCACCCCAGTCTCGAACCTCTGCCCTCTCCAATGATCTTTCTGCACCCCAGTCTCCATTCTCTGCTCTCTGTAACAGTTTTTCTATACAGCAGTCTTCAAACTCTGCATTTTGTAACCGTCCTTCTACACCACAGTCTTCAACCTGTTCTCTCTGCAATGATTCTTCTGCACCCCAGTCTCCAATGTCTTCTCTCTGCAACAAGTCCTCCTGCACCCCAGTCTCCAATCTCTGCTCTCTGTAAGATCCTTCTGCACCTCAGTTTCCAAACTCTGCTCTCTGTAACATTTCTTTTTCCACCCCAGTCTCCCACATCTGCTCTTTTCAATGGTCCTTCTGCACCCCAGTCTCCAAACTCTGCTCTCTGTAACGGTCCTTATGCACCCCAGTTTCCAAAGTCTCTTTTCTGTATCTGTCCTTCCTAACCCAGTCTCACAACTCTACTCTCTGAAACAGTCCTTCTGCAAATCAGTCTCCAAACTCTGCTCTCTGTAACAGTCCTTTTACACCCCAGTCTCCAACATCTGCTCTCTGCAACAGTCCTTTTACACCCCAGTCTTCAACCTCCGCTCTCTGTAGCTATTCTTCTGCACCTCAGTCTCCAACCTCTGCTCTCTGCAATGATCCTTGTACACACCAGTCTCCAAGCTCTTCTCTCTGTAACAGTCCTTCTGAACATCAGTGTCAGAACTCTGCTCTCTGTAACAATCCTTCTGCATCTCAGTCTCCAACCTCTGCTCTCTTTAACAGTTCTTCTAGACACCAATCTACAAACTCTGCTCTCAGTAACACTTTTTCTGCACGCCAGTCTCCATCCTCTTCTCGCTGTAACACTTTTTCTGCACCCCAGTCTCCATCCTCTGCTCTCTGTAAGAATCCTTTTGAACCCCAGTATCTAACCACTCCTCTCAGTAACAGTTTTTCTACACCTCAGTCTCCAATATCTGCTCTCTGAAATGATCCTTCAGCACCTCAGTCTCCAACAGCTGCTCTCTGTAACAGGCCTTCTGAACCCCATTCTTCAACATATGCTCTCTGGATCAGTCCTTTTGCACACCACTATCCTACCTCTGCTCTCTGTAACAATCCTTCTGCACCTGAGTCTCTGACCTCTGCTCTCTGAAACGGTTTGTCTGCACCCCAATCTCCAAACTCTGTTTGCTGCATCAGTCCTTGTGCACCCCAGTATCCAAACTCTGTTCTCTGTAACAGTCCTTCTGTAACGCAGTCTCAAAACTCTGCTCTCTGTAACAGTCCTTTTGCACCCCAGTCTCCAACGTCAGCTTTCTGTATCAGTTCTTCTGTACCCCAGTCTCGAACCTCTGCTCTCAGAAACAGTCCTTCTGCACCCCAGTCTCCAACTTCAGCTCTCTGCAACATTTCTTCTGCACCCCAGTCTCCATCAGTGCTCTTAGTAACTGTCCTTTGCACCTCAGTCTCCAACCTCTGCTCTCTGCAATGATCATCCTGCCCCTCAGTCTACAAACTCTGCTCTCAGCATGATCCTTCTGCACCCCAGTATCCAACCTCTGCTCTCTGTAAGAGTTCTTGTGCACTTCAGTCTCCAACCTCTGCTCTCTGTAACAATCCTTCTGCACCTCAGTCTCCAACCTCTGCTATCTGTAACAATCCTTCTGCACACCAGTCTCCATCCTCTGCTCTCTGTAACAGGTCTTCTGCACCCCAGTCTCCAAACTCTGCTCTCTGTAACAGGCCTAATGCACCCCAGTCTCCAACCTCTTCTCTTTTCAATAAACCATCTTGACCTCAGTCTCCAACCACTGCTGCAGGCAACATTCTTTCTGCACCCAAGTCTTTAAACTCTGCTCTCTGCTACAGTCCTTCTGCACTGAACACAATAGTGGTTTACATAAGAGATGGTTCTAGATAACAGATCTTGGGAGGTAGGTTGGATGTCTGACCTGAGTAAATTGAATATGTTGATGATGTCACAGCCCATGGGAAAGGAGACCTGATAATTCCTGGTGTTCAATGACGCAACAGAGACTTTAAATTATCGTGGCCTGAAATCAAATGTCTATGGAAAACTGAGCTTTAGAATAACACCATCGACCTTCAGGGTGGGAATGAACATTACAACATGACTACAGACTGCTGTTACTGACTGGAGTGGGAGACTTACAGAAAGAAAATGATAGGTTCAAGCATTATATTCCTCCTTCAAGTCAGGTTCACATGATCAGAAATATTTTCTCTCTGGAAACTAATAAAGGTTAATATCAGATAAAACATCCAATTCTCCAAATTGCAGAAGTACAAAGAAAATTATAAATTCACAATTTCTCCAGGTCTCTCTTAGGTCAATTAGGACATTAATGGGGAAATTATTGAAACCCTGTTATTTAGAATGGCAAAATACCCGTGGAATTAGACAAATCTAAGAGCCTTGAACCCTGAAATCTCCATTAACCCTCTTTGCTGTCAGAAGAAGTCCCTCTTTTCCCGAGGAGACTAGCTTTCCCTAAATTGAAGACCCTGTGGTGACACTACCTGGGCAGTTGACTTTTTTTTTTTTAAGAGAGAGTGAGAGAGGAGAGGAGAGGAGAGGAGAGAAGAGGGGGGAGAGAGAGAGAGAGAGAGAGAGAGAGAGAGAGAGAGAGAGAGAGAGAGAAAGAGAGAGTTTTTAATATTCATTTTCTAGTTCTCGGCAGACACAACATCTTTGTTGGTAGGTGGTGCTGAGGATTGAACCCGTGCCGTATGCGTGCCAGGAAAGCGCACTACTGCTTGAGCAACATCCCCATCCCTATTGTCTTTAAGATGCTCATCCGTCATCCCACATTGTCACCAGACTCTTAATTGGGATCTGATCCTAGAACGCCTCAGGTAAGAGTATAAAATATAACCCAGGAGAGTATAAGGGTCACACCAAAAATAAAAGGTAAATATTTTACTGTATTTTGTTAATAGGAGCCTTAAAAATATATAAGAGAATTTGTTTGAGTCTTCTAGACCAAAGAAGTCAGGACATGTTACTGGATCATCTTGAATGTAGTCACAGGGACGAAATCACCAGAAATGTTAGGGCCAAAGATTTTCCTGAGCCAAGGGGAGTGGCTATTAGACACTCTTTGGTTGATGGACTGAAATCTGGACTCAGTGTTTGCTTAAGTTCAATGACCAATATGATCCTGGAATAATGGAGAGGATGGTGATCAGAGATAAATAAGGTGTTGGATGGCGTGTTATGTTACCCCTTCCCTGGCCTCACAGCTGGATCTGGAGGAGGGCCTGGAGCACCAGCCTTCACTAAGGCCTCGTGGACATGCGTTCAGAAGGCAGCACCAGATCCTTGTGAAACCCGCAGCCGCTGTCCTCGGCAGCCTGGGAAGACATTAACAGATGGCATCATTGAAACGGGCTCCCCGATTTCAGTGAGAATAAGGCGACCCTGAAGTAGAAGAGGCCATGTGGTGGAGCAGTGATCAGAACATTTGAATCTCTAGAGATTTTTGACAGTGGTAAATGATTGTAGTATTTATAGACGGGAAAAAATGGGCACACTCCTAGAATAGTGCCTGTCCCATGTAATGTGATACTCTTTTTTTCACACTTCATTGATGCATTGTAGTGGTCCATAATGGTGGAATTTGCTGACACATATTTGAACATGCAAACAAAATAACCGTGAACTTTGGCCAATATCATTCCAATATTTCCCTTTTTCTCACCTCCTTCCCTGGTGCCTTGACTCTACTGATCTTCCTTCAACTTTCATGATGAGACTCCCTTCACAACTTTCCTTCCTTTTCCCCCTCTAGCTTTAACAGAGAAAAAAACATACGGCCCTTAACTTTCTGAGTTGCTTATTTCCCTTAATGTTCTGAAGATCCATCCATCTTCCAGAATGACATAATTTCGTTCTTCTTTATAGCTGAATGAAATTCCAGTGTGCATATTCCAGATATTCTTAATCCATTCGTCCACTGATGTCACCATGGCTGGTTCATGGCCATGTATGTGTCATTATAGTATGATGACTTCGATCGGCTGTGATAAATACCAAGCAGAGGTAGAGCTGGGTCGCAGGGTGGTCCATGGCTACTCCTTAGGAGCCTCCATCCTGATTTTCGTGGTGGTTGTGCTGATTTACATGCCCACCAACAGGGTGAGAGTGCTCCTTTCTCTCCAATTCTCTCCTTGTCACACTCATTTCTGTTCGTATTCTTGGTGGTTGCCTTTGTCACTGAAGTGAGATGAAATCTCAGGGTAGTCTTCACTTGCAAGTATTTTCATATATTTGTTGACAACTCACATATTTTCTTTAAGACGTGTCTGTTTAGTTCATTTAGTTTCCCATTTGGTAATTGGGTTATCTGATAATTGGGTTATTTAATAATTGTGGGTTTGATGTTAATTTTTTTGAGTTCTTTATTAATATTCTGAATATTCATACTGTTTTAGAAGAGCACCTCATAAAAATTTTCTCCCTTTCTATAGGTTCTCTCTTCATATTCTAATTGTCTCCTTTGGTGTGCAGAACCTTCTTAATTTGATGCCATCCTATTAGCTAACTGTAGGTTTTATATCCTGAGCTTTGGCAACCTATTTAGAAAGTCATTGCCTCTGCCTGTAGGTTGGAGTATTGACTTTGTTTTTTCCTAGAAACTGCATAATTTCTGGTCTAGTGCCTGGGTCCTTAATGCATTTTGAATTGATTTTTTGCAGGGTGAGCGATAGATTAGGTCTCATTCTTCTGCATTTGGACAGGGGTTTAGAAGGTCTGTTTCAGAGAGTAGATGTTAAAGACTGGGATGGAGAAGAACTGTTGCAGAGAGCAGAAGTTGGAGACTGAGGTGCAGAACGACTGTTACAGAAAGCAGAGTTTGGAGACTGGGGTGGACAAGGATTGTTGCAGAGAGCAGAGTTTTCAGACTGAGGTGCAGAAGGACTGTTGCAGAGAGCAGAGGTCGGAGACTGGGGTGAAGAAGAATCGTTGCAGAGAGCAGAGGTTTGAGACTGGTGTGCAGAGGACTGTTACAGAGAGCATAGTTTAGAGACTTGGTTTCAGAAGGATCTTACAGAAAACAGAGTTTGGAGCCTGAGGTGCAGAAGGACTGTAAAGGAGAGCTAAGTTTGGAGACTGTGGTGCTGAATGACTGATACAGAAAGCAGAGGTTGGAGAATAGGGTGCAGAAAAACCATTACAGAGTACAGATGTTGGAGACTGCGGTACAGAAAGACTGTTACAGAGAGCAGAGATTGGAAATTGGGGAGCAGAAGGACTGTTTCAGAGAACAGAGATTGGAGACTGGGTTGTAGCAGGACCGTTGAAGAAAGCAGAGGTTGGACACTGGGTTGGAGAAGGAATGTTACAGAGAGCAGAGTTTGGAAACTGGGGTAGAAGGACCTTAGAGAGAACAGAGGTTGGAGAATGGGGTGCAGAATGAGTGTTAAGGAGAGGAGACGTTGGAGACTGGGGTGCCAAGGATTGTTGCAGAGAGCAGAGGTTTGAGACTGGGATGCAGAAGGACGGTTGCAGAGAGCAGAGTTTGGAGACTGAGGTGCAGAAAAACTCTTACAGAGAGCAGAGTTTGAAAAGTGAGGTGCAGACGGATCGTTGAAGACCCCAGAATTTGGAGACGGAGTTGAAGAAGAATCATTGCAGAGAGCAGAGGTTGAGACTGGCTGCAGAAGGATCATTACAGAGAGCAAAGGTGGGAGACTGAGATAAAGAAGGACTATTACACAGAGAAGACGATGAAGATTCCTTTGAAGAATTATGATACAGAAAGCTGAGGTTGGAGCCTGGGTTGCAGAAGGACTGTTTCAGAGAGCAGAGTTTGGAGACTGGGATGCAGAAGGCCTGCTACAGAAAGCAGAGGTTAGAGACTGGGTTGCAGAAGGCATGTTACAGAGAGTAGACTTTTGAGGCTGTGTTGCAGAAGGACTGTTATAGAGAGCAGAGTTTTGAGGCTGGGTTGCAGAAAGATCTTACAGAGAGCAGAGGTTGGTGACTGAGGTGCAGGACAACTGTTATAGAGAGCCGTGGTTGGAGACTGGGTGCAGAAGGATCGTGCAAAGAGCAGAGGTTTCAGACTGAGGTGTAGAAGAACTGTTACAGAGAGCAGAGGATGGAGACTGAGGTGAAGAAGGATCATTGCAGACAGAAAGCAGAGGTTGGAAATTGGGGTGAAGAGGGACCGTTACAGAGAGCAGAGGTTGGAGAATATGGTGCAGAAGGACTGTTACAGAGAGCATAGGTTGGATACTGAAGTGCAGAAGGACTGTTACACAGAGCAGAAGTTGAACACTGGCGTGTAGAAGGACTGTTGCAGAGAGCAGAGGTTGGAGACTTGGGTGCAGAAGGACGGTTGCAGAGAGCAAAATTCGGAGACTGAGGTGCAGAATGACTGTAACAGAGAGCAGAGTTTGGAGACTGGTGTGCAGAAGGAGTGTTGCAGATAGCAGAGTTTGGAAATTGGGGTGAAGAAGGACTGTTGCAGGGAGCAGGTGTTACAGGCATGGGTGCAGAAGGACTTTTGTAGAGAGTAGAATTTGAAGACTGAGGTGCAGAAGACTGTTGCAGATAGCAGAGGTTGGAGACTTGGGTGCAGAAGGACTGAAACAGAAAACAGAGGTTGGGGACTGAGGTGCAGAAGGACCATTACAGACAGCAGTGTTTGGAGACTGCAATACAGGAGGACTGTTACAGAGAGTAGAGGTTGGAGACTGGAGTGGAGAAGAAGTGTTTGAGAGTGAAAACGTTGGAGACTGGTGTGCAGAAGAACTGTTGCAGAGAGCAGAGTTTGGAGACTTGGGTGCAGAAGGACGTTTTCAGAGAGCAGATGTTGGAAACTGGGATGCATAAGGATCGTTGCAGAGAGCAAAGATTGAAAACTGGGTGCAGAGGGATTGTTACACAGAGCAGAGGTTGAAGACTAAATTGTAAAAGGACAGTTGCAGAGAGCAGAGTTTGGAGACTGTGGTGCAGAAGGAGTGTTGCAGATAGCAGAGGTTGGAAACTGGGGCGAAGAAGGACTGCTGAAGGGAGCAGGTGTTGGAGATATGGGTGCAGAAGGACTTTTACAGAGAGTAGAATTATGAGACTGAGGTTCAGAAGGACTGTTGCAGATAGCAGAGGATGGAGACTGGGTACAAAAGGGTTGTTACAGAGAGCAGAGTTTGGAGACTAGGTGTCAGAAGAATATTACGTAGAGCAGAGTTTGGAGACTGTGTTGCAGAAGTATTGTTACAGAGAGCAGAGGTTGGCGACTGGGGTGCAGTAGGATTATTGCAGAGAGCAGAGTTTGGAGACTGGTGTGCAGAAGGATCCTTTCAGAGAGCAGAGGTTGGAGACTAGGGTGCAGAATGACGGTTGCAGAGAGCAGATGTTGGAGACTGGGATGCAAAAGGATCGTTTCAGAGAGCAGAGATTGGAAACTGGTTTGCAGAAAGACTGTTACACAGAGCAGAGGTTGAAGACTGGAGTGTAGAAGGACTGTTGCACAGAGCAGAGTTTGGAGACTTGGGTGCAAAAGGACTGTTATAGAGGGTAGATGTTATTGACTGAGATGCAGAAGGACTGTTACAAATAGCAGAGGTTGGAGACTGGGGTACAGAAGGTTGTTACAGAGAGCAGAGGTTTGAGACTGGGTACATAAGGGCTGTTACAGAGAGCAGAGTTTGAAGACTGGGTTGCAGAAATATATTACGTAGAGCAGAGTTTGGAGACTGCGGTGTAGATGGATTGTTACAGAGAGCAGAAGTTTTCGACTGTGTTGCAGTAGGATTCTTGCAGAGAGCAAAAATTGGAGACTGGTGTGCAGAAGGATCGTTGCAAAGAGCAGAGGTTAGAGACTTGTGTGCAGAAGGACGGTTGAAGGAAGCAGATGTTGGAGAGGTGGATGCAGAAGGATTGTTGCAGAAAGCAGAGATTGAAAACTGTGTTGCAGAAAGACTGTTACACAGAGTAGATGTTGAAAACTGGAGTGTAGAAGGACTGTTTCAGAGGGCAGAGTTTGGAGACTGGGGTGCAGAAGAACTGTTATAGAGAACAGATGTTAAAGACTAAGGTTCAGAAGGACTGTTACAGAGAGTAGAGGTTGGAGACTTGGGTGAAGAAGGACTGATGCAGAAATCAGAGGTCTGAGACTTGGGTCCAGAATGAACCTTACAGAGAGCAGAGGTTGAAGACTGCAGTACAGACGAACTGTTACAGAGAGCAGAGTTTGGAGACCTGGGTACAGAAGGACTGTTTCAGAGTGCAGAGGTTGGAGAATGGGATGCAGAAAGACTGTTTCAGATAGTAGATGTTAAAGACTGTAATGCAGAAGAACTGTTGTAGAGAGCTGAAGTTGGAGACTGGGGTGCAGAAGGATTGTTGCATGGAGCAGAGGTTGGAGACTGGCGTGCAGAGGAACTGTTGCAGAGAGCAGAGTTTGGAGACTGGGGTGAAGAATGACTGTTACAGAGAGCAGAGATTGGAAACTGGGTGGCAGAAGGATCTTATATAGAGCAGAGCTTGGAGACTGAGGTGCAGAAGAAATGTTGCCGAGAGCAATGGTTGGAGACTGGGGTAAGAAGAATTTTTGCAGAGAGCAGAGTTTGGAGACTGACATGCTGAAGGACTCTTGCAGACAACAAAGGTTGGAAAATGGGGTGCAGAAGGACCGTTGCAGAGAGAAAATTTTGGAGACTGAGGTGCAGAAGGATTTTTACAGTGAGCAGAGGTTGCAGACTGGGGTGAAGAAGGACTGTTACGGAGATCAGAGTTAGGACACTGGGGTGCAGAAGGATCTTTCAGAGACAAGAGGATGGAGATTGGGGTGCAGACGAACTGTTGCACAGAGCAGAGATTTGAGACTGGGGTGCAGTAGGACTCTTACAATGAGCAGAGTTTGGAGACTGGGTTGCAGAAAGATCTTACATAAAGCAGAGTTTGGAGACTGAGGTGCAGAAGAAATGATACCCAGAGCAGAGTTTGGAGACTGGGGTGCAAAAGGACTGTTGCCGAGAACAGAGGTTGGAGACTGTCGTGCACAAGGACCGTTGCAGAAAGCAGTGGTTGGAGACTGGGACGAAAAAGGAATGTTACAGAGAACAGAGTTAGGAAACTGGAATGTAGAAGGATTTTACAGAGAGCAGAATTTGGAGACTAGGGTGCAGAAAGACTGTTACAGAGAGCAGAGGTTGGAGACTGGTGTTTAGAAGGACTGATACAGAAAGCAGAGTATTGAGACTGGAATTCAGAAGGACCGTTGCAGCGAGCAGAGTTCGGAGACTGCAATAAAGGAGGACTGTTACAGAGAGCAGAGGTGCAAGAATGGTTTATAGAAGAACTGTTTCAGAGTGCAGATGTTGGAGACTGGGGTGCAGAAGGACCGTTACAAAGAGCAGAGGTTGGAGACTGCTGTACATAAAGACTGTTACAGAGAGCAGAGGTTGGAGACTGGGGAGTAGAGGGACTGATGCAGAGAACAGATTTTTGAAGACTGGGTTGCAGCAGGACCATTGAAGAAAGCAGAGGTTGTAGACTGGGGTGGAGAAGGACTGTTTTAGAGAGCAGATGTTGGAGACTGGGGTGCATAAGGATCTTTGCAGAGAGCAGAGGTTGGAGACTGGGGTGCAGAAGGACGGTTGCAGAAAGCAGAAGTTGGATTCTCAGGTGCAGAAAAACAGTTACAGAGAGCAGAGGTTGGAGACTGGGGTGCAGAAGGATTGATGAAGAGAGCAGAATTTGAAGACTGAGTTGCAGAAGAATAATTGAAGAGAGCAGAGTTGGAGACTTGGCTGCAGAAGGATTGTTACAGAGAGAAGACTTGGGAGACTGCGGTGCAGAAGGACTGTTACAGAGAGCTCAGATTGGAGACTGAGGTGCAGAAGGAATGTTGCTGAAAGCAGAGGTTGGAGACTGGGGTGTAGAAGTACTGTTGCAGAGAGCAGAGGTATGAGACTGAGATGCAGAAAGACTGTTACACAGAGCAGACGTTGGAGACTGGGGTGAATAATTATGATACAGAAAGCAGAAGTGTGAGACTGGGGTGTATAAGGACCGTTACAGAGAGTAGAGAATGCATACTGGCGTGCAGAAGGAGTGTTTCAGAGAGAAGAGTTTGGAGACTGGGGTGAATAAAACCTACTACAGAGAGCAGAGGTTTGAGACTGGGTTGCAGAATGACTGTTATAGAGAGCAGAGTTTTGAGGCTGGGTTACAGAAGGATCTTACAGTAAGGAATGGTTGGTGACTGTGGTGCAGGACGAATGTTACAGAGAGCAGTGATTGGAGACTGGGGTGCAGAAGGATAGTGCAGAGAGCAGAGGTTTCAGACTGAGGTGCAGAAGGACTGTAACAGAGAGTAGAGGTTGGAGACTGAAGTGCAGCATGATTCTTACAAAGATCAGAGTTTGGTGACTGAGGTGAAGAAGGACTGCTACAGAAAGCAGAGGTTGGAAATTGGGGTACAGAGATACCGTTACAGAGAGCAGAGGTTGGAGTCTTGGGTGAAGAAGGACTGTTGCAGAGAGCAGAATTTGGAGACTGGGGTGCAGAAGGACTATTGAGGAGAAAAAACGTTGGAGACTAGGGTGCAGATGGATCATTGCAGAGAGCAAAAGTTGGAGACTGAAGTGCAAAAAGACTGTTAGAGAGCAGAGGTTGGAGACTGGGGTGCAGAAGGCGTGTTACGGAGAGCAGAGTGTGGAGAAGGGCTCCAGAAGGACTGTTAAAGATCACAGAGTTTAGAGACTGGGTTGAAGAAGGATCTAACAGAGACCAGATGTTGGGGTGCAGAAGAACTTTTACAGAGAATAGAGGTTGGAGACTGAGGTGCAAAACGATTATAGCAGAGAACAGTGTTTTAAGACTGAGGTGCAGAAGGACTGGTGCAGAGACCACAGGTTAGAGACTGGGGTGCAGAAGGACTGTTGCAGAGAGCAGAGGTTAGAGACTTGGGTGCAGAAGGCTTGTTATAGTGAACAGACATTGGAGACTGAGGTCCAGAAGGCCTGTTACGGAGAGGAGAGTTGGGAGAAGTGGTGCAGAAGAACTCTTAGAGAGGGCAGAGTTTGGAGACTTGGTTGCAGAAGGTGTGTTATAGAGAGCTGAGTTAAGAGACTGGGTGGCAGAAGTATCTTACAGAGAACAGAGTTTGGAGACTGAGGTGCAGGAGGACTGTTACAGAGAGCAGTGGTTGGAGACTGGGGTTCTGATGGATCGTGCAGAGAGAAGAGGTTTCGACTGGGGTGCAGAAGGACTGATACAAAGATAAGAGTTTTGAGACTGTGGTGCAGAAGGCCTGTTATAGAGAGCAGAGGTTTGAGACTGGGTTGCAGAAGGGCTGTTACAGAGAGCAGAATTTGTAGACTGGGTTTCAGAAGGATCTTACTTGGAGCAGAGTTTGGAGACTGAGGTGTAGAAGGACTGTTACGGAGAGCAGAGTTAGGAGACTGGGTTGCAGAAGGATCGTTGGAGACAGCAGAGTTTCCACACTGAGGTGCAGAAGGACTGTTGCAGAGATCAGATGTTTGAGACTTGGGTGCAGAAGGACTGTTGCAGAAAGCAGATGTGGGAGACTGGGATTCAGAAGGATCCTTGCAGATAGTAGAGGTTGACACTGGGGTGCAGAAGAACTGTTACACAGAGCAGAGGTTGAAGACTGAGGTGAAGAAGGACAGTTACAGAGAGCAGATGTGGGAGACAGGGGTGCAGGACTGATACAGAGCACACGTTGAAGACTGAGGTACAGAAGGACTGTTATGCAGAGCAGAGGTTGGAGACTCGGGTGCAAAAGGATTATTGCAGAGAGCAGAGTTTTCTGACTGAGGTACAGAAGAAGTGTTGCAGAGAGCAGATGTTGGAGGTTGAGTTGCACAAGGACTGTTGCAGCGAGCAGGGGTTGGAGACTGGGATGCAGAGTGATCGTTGCAGAGAGCAGAGGTTGGACACTGGGGTGCAGAACGACTGATACAGAGAGCAGAGGTTGGAAACTGGGGTGCAGAAGGTCTTTTACAGAGAGCAGAGTTTGGAGAGTGAGGTGCCAAAAAACTGTTACAGAGAGCAGAGTTTGGAGACTGGTTTGCAGAAGGATCTTACATAGAGCAGAGGTTGGAGACTGAGGTGTAGAAGCACTGTTACAGAGAGTAGAGGTTGGAGACTCAGGTGCAGAAAGACCTTTGCAGAGAGCAGAGGTTGGAGACTGGGGTATAGAAGGACTGCAGCAGAGAGCACAGGTTGAAGACTAAGGTGCAGAGGGAAAGTTACACAGAGCACAGGTTGGAGACTGTGGTGCAGAAGGTCTGATACAGAAAGCAGATTATGCAGACTGTGGTGCAGAAGGACTGTTGCAAAGAACAGAAGTTGGAGACTGGGGTGCATAGGGACCGTTGCTGAGATCAGAGGATAAAGACTAATGAGCAGAAGGACTGTTACAGAGAGCATAGGTTGGAGACTGTGGTGCAGAAGGATTGTTACATAGAGCAGAGGTTGGAAACTGGGGTGCAGAAGGACTGATACATAAAGCAGAGGTTGGAGACTCGGGTGTATAAGTACTCTTACAGAGAGCAAAGGTTGGAGAATGCAGTACAGAAGGACTGTTATAGAGAGCACAAGTTGGAGACTGGGGTGGAGAAGGACTGTGGCAGAGAGAAAATGTTGGAGACTGGGGTGCAGAAGGACTGTTGCAGAGAGTATACGTTGCAGACTGAGTTGCAGATGGACTGTTACAGAGGTCAGAATTTTGAGACTGTGGGGCAAAACGACTGATACAGAAAGCAGAGTTTGGATACTGGGGTGCATAAGAACCCTTACAGAGAACAGCGGTTTGAGACTGCGGTACAGAAGGACTGTTACAGAGAGCAGAGATTGGAGACTGGGGTGCAAAAAACTGATGTAGAGACCAGAGGTTGGAGACTGGGGTGCTGAAGGATTGTTGGGGCGAGTAGAGTATGGAGACTGGGATGTAGAAGGACTGTTGCAGAGAGCAGTGTTTACAGACTGCGGTGTAGAAAAACTTTTTCAGAGAGCAGACGTAGGAGACTGGGGTGCAGAAGTAACGTTGGTGGGAGCAGAGTATGGAGACTGGGGTCTAGAAGTACTGTTGCAGAGAGCAGAGGTTGGAGACTGGGGTGTAGAAGGACTGTTTAAGAGAGCAGATGTTGGAGACTTGTTTGCAGAAGGACTGTTGCATAGAGCAGAGTTTGGAGACTGAGCTACAGAAGGACTGTAAAAGAGAGCAGAGTTTGGAGACTGGGGTGCAGTAGGATTATTGCAGAGAGCAGAGTTTTAAGACTGAGGTACTGAAGAACTGTTGCAGAGAGCAGATGTTGGAGATTGGGGTTAAGAAGAACTGTTGTAGCCAGCAGAGGTTTGATTCTAGGGTGCAGAAGAATCATTGAAGAGAGCAGAGGTGGGAGACTGGCATGCAGAAGGACGGTTGCAGAAAGCAGAGTTTGGAGACTGAGTTGAAGAAGGACTGTAAGGTGAGCAGAGGTTGGTTACTGGGCTTCAGAAGAACTGATACAGAAAGCAGAGGTTGGAGACTACGGTGCAGAAGGACTGTTGCAGAGAGCAGAGTTTGGAGACTGGGATGGAGAAGGACTGTTGCAGAGAGCAGATTTTTGAGACTTGGATGCAGAAGGATCGGTGGTGCGAGCAGAGTATGGAGACTGGGGTGTAGAAGGACTGTTGCAGAGAACAGAGGTTGGAGTCTGAGATGCAGAAGGACCATTGCAGGAAGCAGAGGTTGGAGACTGGGTTTCAGAAAGATCCTACATAGAGCAGAGTTTGGACACTGAGGTGCAGAAGGACTGTTGCAGAGAGGAGAGGTTGGAGATTGGGGCGCAGAAGTACTTTTGCAGAGAACAGAGGTTGGATTCTGATTTGCAGAAACACTGTTACAAACAGCAGAGGTTGGAGAGTGGTGTGCAGAATGACTGATACATTATGCAGATTTTGGAGACTCCGGTGCCGAAAGACTGTTACAGACAGTAGAGGTTTTAGACTGCAGTACAGAAGGACTGTAACAGAGAGCAGAGGTTGAAGACTGGGGTGCACAGAAATTGTTGCAGACAGCAGAGGTTGCAGAGTGAGGTGCAGAAGGACTGTTACAGAGAGCAAAATTTGGAGACTGTGGTGCAGAAGGACTGATACAGAAAGCAGATGTTGGAGACTGGGGTTTAGAAGGTCTGTTGCAGAGAGCAGAGTTTGGAGACTGGGTTGGAGAAGGACTTTTGCAGACAGCAGATGTTGGAGACTGGGGTGCAGAAGGAATGTTGCAAAGAGCAGAGGTTGCAGAGTCAGGTGAAGACGGACTGTTACAGAGAGCAGAGTTTAAAGACTGTGGTGCAGAAGCACTGATACAAAAAGCAGAGTTTGGAGACTGGGGTGAAGAAAGACCCTTACAGAGAAATTTGGTTGAAAACTGCGATACAGAAGAACTGTTTTTGAGAATAAGGTTGGAGACTGGGGTGAAGAAGTACCATGCAGAGAGCAGAGGTTTGAGACTGGGGTGCAGAAGGAATGTTACAGAGAGCAGAATTTGGAAACTGGGTACAGAAGGATCTTCCAGAGAGCAGAGGTTGGAGACTGGTTTGTAGAGAGACTGTTGCAGAGCAGATGTTGGAGACTGAGGTGCAGAAGGATCGTTGCAGAGAGCAGATTATGGAGACTGGGGTGTAGAAGGACTGTTTCAGAAAGCACTTGTTGAATACTGAGATGCAGAAGGACTGTTTTGGAGAGCAGAGTTTGGAAACAGGGGTGCAGAAGAACTGATACAGAGAGCAGAGATTAAAGACTGAGGTACAGAAAGAATGTTACAGAGAGCAGAGGTTGGAGACTAGGGTGCAGAAGGACTGATACAGAAAGCAGATTATGCAGACTGTGGTGCAGAAGGACTGTTGCAAAGAACAGAAAGTTGGATACTGGGGTGCATAGGGACCATTGCTGAGATGAGAGGATAAAGACTAATGAGCAGAAGGACTGTTAAAGAGAGCATAGGTTGAAGACTGGGGTGCAGAAGGACTGTTACAGAGAGTAGAGTTTGGAGACTTGGTGCAGAAGTGTCTTTCAAAGAGCTGAGGTTGGGGACAAGGGTAGAGAAGGACTGTTGGGGAGAGCAGAGTTTAAAAACTGGGGTGCATAAGGACCGTTGCTGAGAGCAGAGGTTAAAGACTGATGTGCAGAAGGATCGTTGCAGAGAGCAGAGCTTGATTACTGTGGTGCAGAAGGCCTCTTACAGAGAGCAGAGTTTGGTACTTGTGAGCATTAAAACTGTTAAAGAGAGCAGAGTTTGGAGACTACGTTGCAGAAGATTCTTTCAGAGAGCAGAGTTTGGAGACTGAGGTGCAGAAGGACTGTGATAGAGAGCAGAGGTTGGAGAGGTGGGGTGCAGAAAGACTGTTTAAGAGAGCAGAGTTTGGAGACTGGGGTATAGAAGGACTGTTGAAGTGAGCAGATGTTGGAGATTGGGGTGCAAAAAGACTGTTTCAGAGAGCATAGGTTGGAGAATGAGTTGTAGAAGGACTGTTACAGAGTCCAGATGTTTGATACTGGGGTGCAAAAGGATTGTTGTAGAGAGCAGAAGTTGGAGACTGAGGTGCAAAAAGATCGTTGCAGAGAGCAGAGTTCAGAGACAGGGGTGCAGAAGCATCGTTAAAGAGAGCAGAGTTTTGAGACTGGAGTGCAGAAGGACTTTTACAGAAAGCACAGGTAGGAGACTCGGGTTCAGAAGGAATGTTGCAGAGAGAAGAGATTGGAGATGGGGGTGCATGAGGACTCTTGCAGAAAGCAGAGGTTGGAGACTGAGGTGCAGAAAGACTGTTAAAGAGAGCAGAGGTTGGTGACTGGGGTGCAGGAGGACTTATAGAGAAAGCAGATGTTGGAGACTGGGGTGCAGAAGGACAGATAAGAGAGCAGAGGTTGGAGACTGGGGTGCAGAATGACTGTTGCGAAGAACAGAGGTTTGGAGACTAGGGTGGCAGAAGCACCTTTGCAGAGAGCAGAGGTTGGAGACTGAGGTGCAGAATTATTGTTACAGAGAGCAGAGTTTTGATACTGCGGTGCAGAAGAACTGTTACAGAGAGTAGAGTTTGGAGACTCGGGTGAAGAAGGACCATTACAGAGAGCAGAGATTGGAGACTGGGGTACAAAAAGACATTTACAGTGAGCAAATATTTGAGACTGGGGGAGCGGAAGGACTGTTGCAAGAACAGAGGTTTAGGACAGTGTTGCAGAAGGACCATTGCAGAGAGCAGCGGTTGGAGACTGAGGTGCAGAAGGATTGTAAAAGAGCAGAGTTTGGAGACTGCGGTGCAGAAGAACTGTTACAGAGAGTAGAGTTTGGAGACTGGGGTACAGAAGCATCTTACAGCTAGCAGAGGTTGAAGACTGGGGTGAAGGACTGATGCAGGAGCAGAATTTGGAGACTGGAGTGCAGAAGTATTGTTACAGAGAGCAGAGGTTGGATACTTGGGTGCAGAAGGACTTGTACATAGAAAAGATGTTGGAGATTTGGGTGGAGAAGGAACTGTTGCAGAAAGCAAAGGTAGGACACTGAGGTGCAGAAGGACTGTTATAAAGAGCAGAAGATTAAGACAGGGTGCAGAAGAAATGATTCAAAAAGCAGATATTGAAGACTGGGGTACAGGAGGACCGTTACAGAGAGCAGAGGTTGGAGTCTCCAATACAAAAGGACTCTTACAAAGAGCAGAGTTTGGAGACTGGGGTGCAGAAGGACTGTTGCAAAGAGTAGATGATGGAGACTGGGGTCCAGAACGACTGTAGCAGAGAGCAGACGTTGGAGACTAAGGTGCAGAAGGACAGTTACACAGAGCAGAGTTTGGAGAGTGGGGTGCAGAAGGACTGACAAGAAAGCAGAAATTTGGAGATTCGGGTTCAGAAGTATTTTTACAGAGAGCAGAGTTTGGAGACTCGGGTGGAGAATGACTGTTGCAGATAGAAGATATTGGAGACTGGGGTGCAGAAGTAATGTTGCAGAGAGCAGAGGATGGAGACTGGGGTGCACAAGGACTGTTGCAGAGAGCAGAGGTTGGAGACTGGGGTGTCGAAGGCCTGTTTCAGAGAGCAGATGTTGGAGACTGGGATGCACAAGGACTGTTGCATAGAGCAGAGTTTAAAGAATGCAGTAGAGAAGAACTGTTACAGAGAGCAGAGATTGGAGACTGGGGTGGAGAATGACTGTTGAAGAGAGCAGATGTTGGACACTGGGGTGCAAAAGGACTGCTGCAGAGAGCAGAAATTGAGACTGGTGTGAAGAAGGACTGTTGCAGAGACCAGAGGTTGCAGACTGATTTGCACAAGGACTGATGTAGGGAACAGATGTTGGAGCCTGGGGTGCAGAAGGATCGTTTAGGCGAGCAGAGTATGGAGACTAGGGTGTAGAAGGACTTTTGCAGAGAACAGAAGTTGGAGACTTGGGTGCAGAAGGACTGTTACAGAGAGCAGAGGTTGGAGACTGGGGTACAGATGGATTATTGCAGAGAGCAGAGTTTTCAGACTGAGGTACAGAAGAACTTCTGCAGGAAGCCGATATTGGGACTGGGGTTCACAAAGACTGTTGCAGCTAGCAGAGGTTTGAGCCTTGGGTGCAGAAGGATCGTTGCAGAGAGCAGAGTTTCGAGACTGAGTTGCAGAAGGATCGTTGCAGAGAGCAGATGTTCGAGACTGGGTGCAGAAGGATCGTTACAGAGAGCAGAGTTTGGAGACTGGGGTGCAGAAGGACTTTTACAGAGATCACAGGTAGGAGACTTGGGTGCAGAATAAATGTTGTGGAGAACAGAGCTTAGAGATTTGTTTGCAGAAGGACTGTTGCAGAAAGCAGAGGTTGGAGACTGAGGTGCAGAAGGACTGTTGCAGAGAGCAGAGTTTTAAAACTGGGGTGCAGAAGGACTGTTACACAGAGGAGACATTGGAGACTGGGTTTCAGAAGGATCTTACAAGGAAAGAGTTTGGAGACTGAGGTGCAGAAGGACTGTTACAGAGAGCGGAGGTTCGAGACTGAGGTGCAGAAGGATCGTTACAAAAAGCAGAGGTTGGAGACTGGTGTGCAGACGGACTTTTACAGAGAGCAATGGTTTGATACTGGGGTGCAGAAGGAATGTTGCAGAGAGCAGAGGTTGGAGACTGAGGTTCAGAAGGACTGTTGCTGAGAGTAGATGTTGGAGATTGGCATGCAGAAGGACTGTTGCAGAGAGAAGAGGTTTTAGACTGTGATGTAGAAAAACTGTTGCAGAGAGTAGAGTTTGGAAATTGGGGTCCAGAAAGAGTGTAGCAGAGAGTAGAGGTTGGAGACTAAGGTGCAGAAGTACAGTTACACAGAACACAGTTTGGAGACTGGGGTGCAGAAGGACTGATACCGAAAGCAGAGGTTGGAGACTCAGGTGCAGAAGTACCCTTACTGAGAGCAGAGTTTGGAGAATGCAGTACAGATGCACTGTTACAGAGAGCAGAGTTTGGAGACTGGGGTGGAGAATTACTGTTGCAGAGAGCAGATGGTGGAGACTGGAGTACAAAAGGACTGTTGCAGAGAGTAGAGGATGGATACTGTGGTGCAGAAGGACTGTTGCAGAGAGCAGAGGTTGCAGACTGAGTTGCAGAAGGACTGTTGGAGAGGAAAGAGTTTGGAGCTGGTGGTGCAAAATGACTGATACAGAAAGCAGAGGTTGGATACTGGGGTGCATGAGGACCATTACAGAGACAGAGGTTGGAGACGGCGGTACAGAAGGACTGTTACAGAGAGCCGAGGTTGGAGACTGGGGTGCAGACGAACTGATGTAGAGAACAAAGGTTGGAGACTGGGGTGTAGACGAACTGATGTAGAGAACAAAGGTTGGAGACTGGGGTGCAGAAAAATCATTGGTGTGAGCAGAGTATGAAGACTAGGGTGTAGAAGGACTGTTGAAAAGAGCAGAGATTTCAGACTAAGGTACAGAAGAACTGTTTCAGGAAGCAGATGTTTGAGACTGGGGTTCACAAGGACTGTTGCAGCGAGCAGAGGTTTGAGACTGGGGTACAGAAGGATCGTTGCAAAAAGCAGAGGTTGGAGAGTGAGGTGCAGAAGGAATGTTGCGGAGAGCAGAGGTTGGAGACTTGAGTGCAGAAGGACTGTTGCAGAAAGAAGAGTTTGGAGACTGAGGTGAAGAAGGACTGTTGCAGAGAGTTGAGGTTATAGTCTGAGGTGCAGAAGGATCGTTACAAAGAGCAGAGGTTGGAGACTGGGATGCAGACGGACTTTTACAGAGAGCACAGGTTTGATACTGGGAAGCAGAAGGAATGTTGCAGAGAGCAATGGTTGGAGACTAGGATGCAGAACTAGTGCTGCTGAAAGCAGAGATTGGAGACTGAGGTGCAGAAAGACTGTTACAGAGAGCAGAGGTTGGAGACTGGGGGGCAGAAGGATTATTGCAGACAGCAGAGTTTTCAGACTTAAATACAGAAGAAATGTTGCAGAGAGCAGATGTTGTATACTGGGTTGCAGAAGGACTGTTTTAGCGAGCAGATATTGGAGACTGGGTTGCAGAAGGATCATTGCAGGGAGAAGACGTTAGAGACTGGGGTGCAGATGGAATGATACAGAGAGCAGAGGTTGGAGACTGGAGTGAAGAAGGCCTGTTACAGAGAGCACAATTTGGAGACTGGGGTTATGAAGAACTGTTACAGAGAGCAGAGTTTGAAGACTAGGTTGCAGCAGGATCTTACAGAGAGCAGAGAATAAATACTGAGGTGCAGAAGCACTGTTACAGAGAGTAGAAGTTTGAGACTGCGGTTCAGAAGGACCGTTGCAGAGAACAGAGGTTGGAGACTGAGGTGCAGAAGGATTGTTACAGAGAGCAGAGGTTGGAAACATGGTTGTAGAAGGACTGATGCAGAGAGCAGAGTTTTTAGACTGGGATGTACAATTACTGTTGCAGAGAGTAGAGGTTGGAGATTGGGGTTCAGAAAAACTGTAGCAGAGAGCAAAGTTTGGAGACTAAGGTGCAGAAGGAGAGTTACTCAGAGCAGAGGTTGGAAACTGGGTTGCAGGTACAGAAGAACTGTTTCAGGAAGCAGATGTTTGAGACTGGGGTTCACAAGGACTGTTGCAGCGAGCAGAGGTTTGAGACTGGGGTACAGAAGGATCGTTGCAAAAAGCAGACTGACACAGAAAGCAGAGGTTGGAAGTTGGGGTGCAGAAGTACCCTTACAGAGAGCAGAGGTTGGAAAATGCGGAACAAAAGGACTGTTACAGAGAGCAAAGTTTGCAGAATGGGGTGCAGAATGACTGTTACAGAGAGCAGATGTTGGAGACTGGGGTGCAAAAGAACTGTTGCAGAGAACAGAAAATGGAGACTGGGGTGCAAAAGGACTGTTGCAGAGAGCAGAGGTTGTAGACTGAGTTGCAGAAAGACAGTTTTAGAGGGCAGAGTTTGGAGACTGTGGTTCAAACCACTGATACAGAAAGCAAAGTTTGGATACTGGGGTGAATAAGGACCCTTACAGAGAACACAGGTTGGAGACTGTGGTACAGAAGGACTGTTACAGAGAGCAGAGTTTGGAGTCTGTGTTGCAGAAGAACCAATGTAGAGAGCAGAGTTTGGAGACTGGGGTGCAGAAGGACCGTTGGGGCGATAAGAGTATGGAGACTTGGGTGTAGAAGGACTGTTGCAGAGAGCAGTGATTGGAGACTGAGTTACAGAAGGACTGTTACAGAGAACAGAGTTTTGAGACTGGGGTGCAGATGGATTATTGCAGAGAGCAAAGTTTTCAGACTGAGGTACAGAAGAACTGTTTCAGGAAGCAGATTTTGGAGACTGGGGTTCACAAGGACTGTTGCAGAGAATAGAGGTTTTAGACTGGGATGTAGAAGGACTGTTGCAGAGAGTAGAGGTTGGAGATTGGGGTCCAGAAGGACTGTAGCAGAGAGCAGAGGTTGGAGACTAAAGTGCAGAAGGACAGTTAAACAGAGCAGAGGTTGGAGACTGGGGTGCAGACGGACTGACACAGAAAGCAGAGGTTGGAGACTTGGGTGCAGAAGTCCATTACAGAGAGCAGAGTTTGTAGAATGCAGTACAGAACGACTGTTACAGAGAGCAAAATTTGGAGACTGGGGTGAATAATGACTGTTGCAGAGAGCAGATGTTGGAGACTGGGGTACAAATGGACTGTTGCAGAGAGCAGAAGATTGAGACTGGGATGCAGAAGGATTGTTGCAGAGAGCAGAGGTTGCAGACTGAGTTGCAGAAGGACGGTTACAGAGGGCAGAGTTTGGTGACTATGGTTCAAAACGACTGATACAGAAAGCAGAAGTTGGATACTGGGGTGCATTAGGACCCTTATAGAGAACAGAGGTTGGAGACTGTAGTACAGAAGGACTGTTTCAGAAAGCAGAAGTTGGAGACTGGGGTGCAGAAGAACTGATGTAGAGAACAGAGTTTGGAGACTGGGGTGCAGAAGGATCATTGGGGCGATCAGAGTATGGAGACTGGGGTGTAGAAGGACTGTTGTATAGAGCAGAGGTTGGAGACCGGGGTGTAGAAGGACTGTTAAAGAAAGCAGATGTTAGAGACTTGTTCGCAGAAGGATTGTTGCATAGAGCAGAGATTGGAGATTGAGGTACAGAAGGACTGTTACAGAGAGCATAGATTGGAGACTGGGTTGCAGATGGAGGATTACAGAGAGGGGAGTTTTCAGACTGAGGTACAGAAGAACTGTTGCACAAAGCAGATTTTGGAGTCTGGGGTTCACAAGGACTGTTGAAGAGAGAAGAGGTTTGAGACTGGGGTGTAGAAAGATCGTTGCAGAGAGCAGAGGTTGGAGACTTATGTGCAGAAGGATCCTTGAAGAGAGCAGAGGTTCGAGACTGGGGTGCAGAAGGATCGTTACAGAGAGTAGAGATTGGATACTGGGGTGCAGAAAGACTTTTACAGACAGCATAGGTTTGAGACTGGGGTTCAGAAGGACTGTTACTGAAAGCAGAGTTTGGAGACTGAGGTGCAGAAGGACTGTTACAGAGAGCAGAGGTTGGATACTGGGGTGCAGAAGGACTGACAAGGAAAGCAGATGTTGGAGTTTGGGGGCAGAAAAACCGTTACAGAGATCAGAGGTTGGAGAATCTGGTACAGAAGGACTATTACAGAGAGCAGAGTTTAGAGACTGGGGTGTAGAAGGACTGTTGCAGAAAACAGAGGTTTGAGACTGGGTGCAGAAAGACCGTTGCAGAGAGCAGAATTTCTAGATAGGTTCCAGAAGGACTGTTACAGCGAGCAGGGGTTGGATACTGGTGTGCAGATGGATCTTATAGAGAGCAGAGGACTGGGGTGCACAAGGACTGTTTGAGAGAGAAGAGGTAGGAGACTGGGGTGCTGAAGGATCGTTGCAGAGAGTAGAGCTTGGAGACTGGGGTACAGAAGGCCTCTTACAGAGAGCAGAGGTTGGAGACTGGGATGCAGAAGGCCTTTTTCAGAGAGCAGAGTTTGGAGACTGGGGTGCAGAAGAATAGTTACAGAGAGCAGACTTTGCAGACTTGGTTTCAGAATGGTCTTACAGAGAGCAGAGGTAGGAGACAAAGGTACAGAAAGACTGTTACAAAGAGCAGAGGTTGGAGACTTGGGTACAGAGGAATTGTTGCAGAGAGCAGATGTTTTAGAATGAGGTAGAGAAGAACTGTTGCAGAGAGCAGATGTTGGAGACTGGGTTGCACAAGGACTGTTGCAGAGAGCAGAGGTTGAAGACTGGGGTGCAGATGAACTGATACAGAGAGCAGAGGTTGGAGACTGGGGTGCAGAAGGCCTGTTACAGAGCAGAGTTTGGAGACTGGGGTGCAGAAAGATCTTACAGAGAGCAGAGTTTGGAGACTGAGGTGCAGAAGCACTGTTACAGAGAGTAGAGGTTGGAGACTGAGGTGAGAAGGACCCTTGCAAAAAGCAGTGGTTGGAGACTGAGGTGCAGAAGTATAGTTACAGAGAGAAGAGGTTGGAGACTGGGGTGCAGAAAAACATTTGCTGAGAGCAGTGGGTGGAGACTGGGGTGTAGAAGGACTGTTGCAGAGAGTAGAGGTTGGAGATTGGCGTCCAGAAAGACTCTTACAGAGAGCAGAGTTTGGAGGCTGGGGTGGAGAATGACTGCCGCAGAGAGCAGATGCTGGAGACTGGGGTGCAAAAGGAAAGCTGCAGAGAGCAAAGGATGAGACTGGGGGGCAGAAGTATCCTTGGGGCGAGCAGAGTATGGAGAATGGGGTGTAGAAGGCCTGTTACAGAGAGCAGAGTTTGAAGACTAGGGTTTAGAAGGACTTTTTCAGAGAGCAGACGTTGGAGACTTGGGTGAAGAAGAACTGTTGCATAGAGCAGAGGATGGAGACTGAGATGATGAAGACGGTTACAGAAAGCAGAGTTTGAAGAAATAGATAAAGCAATCATGAAATTCATATGGAAAAACAAAAGACCCAGAATAGCAAAAGCAATTCTAAGCAGGAAGTGTGAATCTGGAGGTATAGCGATACCAGAGCTCAAACTGTACTACAAAGCAATAGTAACAAAAACAGCATGGTACTGGTACCAAAACAGGCAGGTGGACCAATGGTACAGAATAGAGGACACAGAGACTAATCCACAAAGTTACAACTATCTTATATTTGATAAAGGGGCTAAAAACATGCAATGGAGGAAGGATAGCATCTTCAACAAATGGTGCTGGGAAAATTGGAAATCCATATGCAACAAAATGAAATTGAATCCCTTTCTCTCGCCAGCCACAAAAGTTAACTCAAAATGGATCAAGGAGCTAGATATAAAAACAGAGACACTGCATCTGATAGAAGGAAAAGTTGGCTACGATCTACATATTGTGGGGTCGGGCTCCAAATTCCTTAATAGAACGCCCGTAGCCCAAGAGTTAATGACAAGAATAAACAAATGGGACCTACTTAAACTAAAAAGTTTTTTCTCAGCAAGAGAAACAGTAAAAGAGGTAAATAGAGAGCCTACATCCTGGGAACAAATTTTTACCCCTCACACCTCAGACAGAGCCCTAATATCCAGAATGTACAAAGAACTCAAAAAATTAAACAATAAGATAACAAATAATCCAATCAACAAATGGGCCAAGGACCTGAACAGACACTTCTCAGAGGAGGACATACAATCAATCCACAAGCACATGAGAAAATGCTCAACATCTCTAGCAATCAGAGAAATGCAAATCAAAACCACCCTAAGATACCATTTCACTCCTGTAAGATTGGCAGCCATTATGAAGTCAAACAACAATAAGTGTTGGCGAGGATGTGGGGAAAAGGGCACACTTGTTCACTGCTGGTGGGACTGCAAAATGGTGAGGCCAATTTGGAAAGCAGTATGGAGATTCCTGGGAAAGCTGGGAATGGATCCACCATTTGACCCAGCTATTGCCCTTCTTGGACTATTCCCTGAGGACCTTAAAAGAGCACACTATACGGATACGGCCACATCAATGATTATAGCAGCACAATTCACAATAGCTAGACTGTGGAACCAACCTAGATGCCCTTCAATAGATGAGTGGATAAAAAAATTGTGGCAGCTATACACAATGGAGTATTATGCAGCACTAAGAAACGACAAAATCATAGAATTTGCAGGGAAATGGATGGCATTAGAGCAGATTATGCTAAGTGAAGCTAGCCAAGCCCTAAAAAACAAATGTCAAATGTCTTCTTTGATATAAAGAGAGCCACTAAAAATAGAACAGGAAGGAAGAGCATGAGGAAAAGACTAACAGTAAACTAAGACGAATGGGGGGAGAGAAAGGAAGAGAGAAGGGAAAACATATGGAAATGGTAGGAGACCTTCAGTGATACACAAAATTATAAGAGGTTATGAGGGGCAAGGGGTGGGGGGAAAAAAAGGGGAGAGAATTGAACAACATCAGAGGAGGTAGAGAGGGATGTTGGGAGGGGAGGGGAGGGGAGGGGGGATAGTAGGGGATAGGAAAGGTAGCAGAATACAACAGTCACTAATATGCCATTATGTAAAAATGTGAGTATGTAACAGAAGTGAGTCTGTATTATGTATTTGGGGAGTTCAAAACCCAATTGAGTCGAATGTATGAAAGATGATATGTCTTGAGCTCTGTAATGTTTTGAACAACCAATAAAAAAAAAAAAGACGGTTACAGAAAGCAGAGTTTGAAGACTGGGGTGCAGAAGGACAGTTACAGAGATCAGAGTTTGGAGACTGGGTTGCAAAAGAATCTTACAGAAAGCAGATGTTGGAGAATGAGGTACAGAAGGACTGTTAGAGAGAGCAGAGGTTGGAGACTGAGGTGCAGAAGGATCGTTGGAGAGAGCAGTGTTTGGAGACTGTAGTGCAGAAGAACTTTTACTGATAGCACAGGATGGAAACTGGGGTGCAGAAGGACTTTTACAGAGAGCACAGGTTAAAGACTGAGGTGCAGAACAACTGTTGCAGAGAGTAAAGTTAGGAGACTGGGGTGCAGAAGGACTGTTGCAGAGAGCAGAAGTTGGAGACTGAGGTGCAGAAGGACCCTTACAGAGAGCAGAAGCTGGAGACTGGCATACAGAGGAGTGTTACAGGGAGCAGAGGTTGTAGACAGATGTGTAGAAGGATCTTACAGTGAGCATAGGTTGAAGACTGGGGTGCAAAAGGACTGTTGCTGAGAGCAGAGGTTGAGGACTAAGGAGGAGAAGGATCATTGAAGAGAGAAGAGTTTGGAGAATGGGTGCAAAAGGCCTGTTACATACAGCAGAGGTTAGACACTGGGGTGAAGAAGGCCTGTTACAGACAGCAGTTCTTGGAGACTGGGGTGCAGAAGGACAGTTACAGAGATCAGAGATTGGAGACTGGGTTGCAAAAGAAACTTACAGAGAGCCGAGTTTAGAGAATGAGGTACAGAAGGACTGTTAGAGAGAGCAGAGGTTGGAGTCTGAGGTGCAGAAGGATCCATGGAGAGAGCAGTGTTTAAAGACTGCAGTACAGAAGGACTGATACAGAAAGCAGAGGTTTAAGACTGGGGTGCAAAAGGACCCTTACAGAGAACAGAGCTTGGAGACTGAAAGACTCTTATAGAGAGCAGACGTTGGAGAGTGGGGTGCAGAATGACTGTTGTAGAGAACAGAGGTTGGAGATTGGTTTACAGAAGGACCATTGCAGAAAGTAGAGGTTTGAGACTAGGTTTCAGAAGGATCTTACAGAGAGCAGACTTTTGACACTGAGGTGCAGAAGGACTGTGGCAGAGAGAAGAGTTTGGAGATTGGGGCGCTGAAAAACTGTAGCAGAGAGCAGAGGTTGGAGTCTGAGGTACAGAAAGACTGTTACAGAGAGCACAGATTAGAGACTGGAGTGCAGAAGGACTGATACAGAAAGCAGAGTTTGGAGACTGGGGTGCAGAAGGACCCTTACTGATAGCAGAGGTTGGAGAATGCAGTACAGAAGGATTGTTAAAGAGAGCAGAGGTTGGAGACTGGGGTGGAGAAAGACTTTCGCAGAGAGCAGAGGATGGAGACTGGGGTGCAGAAGGATTCTTGCAGAGAGCAGTTTGAAAACTGGTTGCAGAAGGACTGTTTCAGAGAGCTGAGGTTGCAGAGTGAGGTGCAGAATGATGGTTAGAGAGACCAGAGTTTAGAGACTGTGGTCTAGAATGACTGATATAGAAAGTAGAGGTGAGAGACTGGGTTGCAAAAGGACCCTTACAGAGAACAGAGGTTGGAGACTGCAGTACAGAAGGACTGTTTTAGAGAACAAGGTTGGAGACTGGGGTGCAGAGGTGCCAATGCAGAGAGCAGAGGTTGGAAACTGGGGTGCAGAAGGAATGTTACAGAGAGCACAGGTTGGAGACAGAGGTGTAGAAGGAGTGTTACAGAGAGAAGAGTTTGGAGACTGAGGTGCAGAAGGACTGTTACACAAAGCAGAGGTTGGAAATTGGGGTGTAGAAGGACCGTTACAGAGAGCAGAGGTTGCAGACTGTGGTACAGAAAGACTGTTACACAGAGCAGATCTCGGAGACTGGGGAGCAGCAGGACTGTTGCAGAGGACAGAAGTTTGAGACTGGGGTGGAGAAGGAATGTTACAGAGAGCAGAGTTTGCAAACTGGAGTGCAAAAGTATCTTACAGAGAGCAGAGTCTGGAGACTGTGGTGCAGAAGGACTGTTGCAGAGAGCAGAAGTTGGAGACTGGAGTCCCGAAGGATCGTTGCAGAGAATAGATTTTAGAGACTGAGGTGCAGATGGACTGTTACAGAGAGCAGAGTTTGGAGACTGAGGTGAAGAAGGATAGTTACAGAGAGCAGAGTTTGGAGACGTGTGCAGAAGAACTGTTACAGAGAGAAGAGGTTGGAGACTGGGGTTCAGAGGGATCTTACAGAGAGTAGAGTTTGGAGACTGGGGTGCAAATTGACTGTGGCAGAGAGCAGATGTTGGAGACTGGGATGGAGAAGAATCATTGCAGAGAGAAGTGTTGGAGACTGGAGTTCATAAGGATCTTACAGAGAGCAGAGGTTGGTGAGTAGGGTGAAGAAGGACTGGTGCCGAGAGCAGAGGTTGGAGACTGGGGTGGAGAAAAATCATTGCAGACAGAAGAGGTTGGAGACTGGGGTTCTGAAGGCCTGTTACAGAGAGCAGAGTTTCGAGACTGGGTTGCAAAATTTCTGTTACAGAGAGCAGAAGTTGGAATCTATTCTGCAGAAGGACTGTTACAGAGAGCAGAGTTTGGAGACTGGGTTGCACAAGGGTCTTACAGAGAGCAGAGGTAGGAGACTGAGGTGTAGTAGGATCGTTGCAGAGAGCAGAGTTTTTGGACTGAGTTGCTGAAGGACTGTTGCAGAGAGCAGATGTTGGAGACTGGTGTGCAGAAGGACTGTTGCAGAGAGAAGAGGTTGGAGACTGGGGTTCAGAAGAATGCTTGCAGAGAACAGAGGTTGGAGAGTGAGGTTTAGAAGGATCCATGGAGAGAGCAGAGTTTGGAGACTGGGATGTAGAAGGATTGTTACAGAGATCAGAGGTTGAAGACTGGTGTGCAGAAGGACTGTTACAGAGAGCAGAGTTTGAAGACTGGGTGAGAGAAGGATCCTACAGAGAGCAGAGGTTGAAGAATCAGGTGCAGAAAGACTGATACAGAGAGTAGATGTTGGAGACTGAGGTGCAGATGTAACGTTGCAAAGTACAGAGTTTGGAGACTGAGGTGTAGAAGGATTGTTACAGAGAGTGGAGGTTTGAGACTGGGGTGTAGAAGGACTGTTGCAGATAGCAGATTTTGGAGACTGGGGTGCAGAAAGACCATTACAGAGAGCAGAGATTGGATTCTTCAGTACAGGAAGACTGTTACAGACAGCAGAGTTTGGATACTGGTGTGCACAAGGACTGTAAAAGAGAGCTGATGTTGGTAACTATGGTGCTGAAGGACTGTTGCAGAGAGCAGAGTTTGGAGACTGGGGTGCAGAAGAACTGTTGCAGAGAGCAGAGGTTGGAGACTGGGGTGCAAAAAGACTGTTACAGAGATAAGAAGTTGAAGACAGCGGTGCAGAAGGATCTTAAAGAGAGCAGAATTTGGAGACTGAGGTGCAGAAGGACTGTTAAAGGGAGCAGAGGTTGGAGACTGAGGTGTAGATGGACTCTTAAAGAGAGCAGAGGTAGGAGAATGGGGTGCAGAAGGACTGTTGCAGAGAGCAGAGTTTGGAGACTGGGGTGTAGAAGGACTGTTATGAAGAGCAGAGTTTGGAGATTCAGGTCCAGAAGGACTGTTACAGGAAGCAGAGTTTGGAAATTGGGATGCAGAAGGACGATTAAAGAGAGCAGAGGTTGAAGACTGCGGTATAGAACTCTTACCAATAGCAGAGGTTGGAGACTGGGGTGCAGAAAGACTGTTACAGAGAGCAGAGGTTGGAGACTGAGGTGTAAAAGGAGTGTTACAGAGAGAAGAGTTTTGAGACTGATGTGCAGAAGGACTGTTACAGAAAGCAGAGGTTGGAAATTGGGGTGTAGAAGGACGCTTACAGAGAGCAGAGGTTGGAGACTGCGATACAGGAGGACTGTTACACAGAGCAGATCTTGGAGACTGGGGAGCAGAAGGACTGTTGCAGAGGACAGAAGTTCGAGAGTGGTTTGGAGAAGGAATGTTACAGAGAGCAGAGTTTAGAAAGTAGAGTGCAGAAGGATCATACAGAGAGCAGAGGTTGGAGACTGTGGTGCAGAAGGACTGTTGCACAGAGCAGAAGTTGGAGACTGAGGTCCAGAAAGATCATTGCAGAGAGCAGATTTTAGAGACTGAGGTGTAGATGGACTGTTACAGAGAGCAGAGTTTCGAGACTGAGGTGCAGTACGACAGCAACAGAGAACAGAGTTTGGAGACTGGTGTGGAGAAGGACTGTTACAGAGAGCAGTGGTTGGAGACTGAGGTTCAGATGGATCTTACAGAGAGCAGAGTTTAGAGACTGGGGTGCAAAAGGAATGTTACAGAGAGCACAGGTTGGAGAGTGAGGTGTAGAAGGAGTGTTACAGAGAGTAGAGTTTGGAGACTGAGGTGCAGAAGGACTGTTACACAAAGCAGAGGTTGGAGACTGTGGTACAGAAGGACTGTTACACAGAGCAAATCTCAGAGACTGGGGAGCAGCAGGACTGTTGCAGAGTACAGAAGTTGGAGACTGAGGTGGAGAATGAATGTTACAGAGAGCAGAGTTTGGAAACTGGAATGCAGAAGTATCTTACAGAGAGCAGACTCTCGAGACTGTGGTGCAGAAGGACTGTTGCAGAGAGCAGAAGTTGAAGACTGGGGTTCAGAAGGATTGTTGCAGAGACCAGATTTTAGAGACTGAGGTGCAGATGGACTGTTACAGGGAGCAGAATTTGGAGACTGAGGTGAAGAAGGACAGTTACAGAGAGCAGAGTTTGGAGACGTGTGCAGAAGAACTGTTACAGAGAGAAGAGGTTGGAGACTGGGGTTCAGAGGGATCTTACAGAGAGTAGAGTTTGGAGACTGGTGTGCAAAAGGACTGTTGCAGAGAGGAGATGTTGGAGACTGGTATGGAGAAGAATCGTTGCAGAGAGAAGAGTTGGAGACTGGAGTTCATAAGGATCTTACAGAGAGCAGAGGTTGGTGAGTAGGGTGAAGAAGGACTGGTGCCGAGAGCAGAGGTTGGAGACTGGGGTGGAGAAAAATCATTGCAGACAGAAGAGGTTGGAGACTGGGGTTCTGAAGGCCTGTTACAGAGAGCAGAGTTTCGAGACTGGGTTGCAAAATTCCTGTTACAGAGAGTAGAAGTTGGAATCTATTCTGCAGAAGGACTGTTACAGAGAACAGAGTTTGGAGACTGGGTTGCACAAGGGTCTTACAGAGAGCAGAGGTAGGAGGCTGAGGTGAAGAAGGATCGTTGCAGAGAGCAGAGTTTTTAGACTGAGTTGCTGAAGGACTGTTGCAGAGAGCAGATGTTGGAGACTGGTGTGCAGAAGGACTGTTGCAGAGAGCAGAGGTTGGAGACTGTGGTGGAGAAGAATCCTTGCAGAGAGCAGAGGTTGGAGAGTGAGGTGTAGAAGGATCCTTGGAGAGAGTACAGTTTGGAGACTGGGGTGTAGAAGGACTGTTACAGAGAGCAGAGTTTGGAGACTGTTGTGCAGAAGGACTGTTACAGAGAGCAGATTTTGGAGACTGGGTTAGAGAAGGATCCTACAGAGAGCAGAGGTTGAAGAATCAGGTGCAGAAAGACTGATACAGAGAGTAGATGTTGGAGACTGAGGTGCAGAAGTAACGTTGCAGAGTACAGAGTTTGGAGACTGAGGTGCAGAAATAATGTTGCAGAGTACAGACTTGCGTGCAGAAGGCCTGCTACAGAGAGCAGATTTTAAGACTGGCGTGAGGAAGGCCTGTTACAGAAAGGAGAGGTTTGAGACTGGGGTGCAGAAGGACTGTTATAGAGACCAGAGTTTAGAGACTGGGTTGCTAAAGTATCTTACAGAGAGCAGACGTTAGAGACTGATATGCAGGTGCACTGTTACAGAGAGAAGTGGTTGGAGACTGGGGTGCAGAAAGATCATGCAGAGGAGAGGTTTAAGACTGAGGTGCAGATGTACTGTTACAGAGAGCAGAGGTTGGAGGTTGAGGTGTAGAAGGACTGTTTTGGAGAGCAGAGTTTGGAAACTGAGGTGCAGAAGGACTGTTACAAAAAGCAGAGGTTGGAGACTGGAATGCAGAAGGACTCATACAGAGAGCACAAGTTTGAGACTGACGTGCAAACGGATGGATACAGAGAACAGAGGTTGGAGACTGGATTACACACAGGCTGATACAGAAAGCAGATTTTGAAGACAGAGGTGTAGAAGAACGGAAAAGGGAGCAGAGGTTGGATACTGCGGTACATAAGGACTATTACAGAGAGAAGATCTAGGAGACTGGGGAGCAAAAAGATATTGCAGAGAGAATAGATTGGAGAATGAGGTGCAGAAGGACTGTTACAGAGAGCAGAGTTTGGAGACTGGGGTGCAGAAGGACTGTTACAGAGAGCAGAGTTTGGAGACTTGGGTGCAAAAGGATTGTTGAAGAGAGCAGATGTTGGAGACTGGGGTGGAAAAGAATCGTTTCAGAGAAAAGAGGTTGGAGACTTGGGTGCAAAAGCCCTGTTACACAGAGCAGAGGTTGGAGACTGCGTTGCAGAAGTCCTGTTACATAGAGCAAAGGTTGAAGACTGTTGTACAGATGGACTGTTACATAGTGCAGAGTTTATAGTCTGGGTTGCAGAAGGATCAAACTGAGGGCAGAGTTGGGAAACTTAGGTGCAGAAGGACTGTTACAGAGAGCAGAGGTAGGAGACTCGGGTGCAGAAGGATCGTTGCAGAGAGCAGAGTTTTCAGACTGAGGTGCAGAATGATTGTTGCAGAGAGCAGATGTTGGAGAATGGCGTGCAGAATGACTGTTGCATAGAGCAGATGTTGGTAACTACGGTCCAGAAGGACTGTTGTAGAAAGCAGAGGTTGGAGACTGGGGTGCAGAAGGACTGTGTCAGAGAGCAGAGGTTTGAGACTGAGGTGCAGAAGTCCTGTTAGAGAGAGCAGAGTTTGGAGTCTCGGGATCAGAAGGACAGTTTCAGAGAGCAGAGGTTAAATACAGGGGTGCAGAAGGATCTTACAGAGAGCAGAATTTGGAGACACAGTTGCAGAAGGACTGTTGCAGTGATCAGAGGTTGGAGACTGAGGTGCAGAAGGAGTGTCACAGAGAGCAGAGGTTGGAAATTGGGGTGTAGAAGGACGTTTACAGAGAGCAGAGGTTGGAGACTGCGGTACAGGAGGACTATTACACAGAGCTGATCTCGGAGACTGGGGAGTAGAAGGACTGTTGCAGAGGACAGAATTTGGAGAGTGGGGTGGAGAAGGAATGTTACAGAGAGCAGAATTTAGAATGTGGAGTGCAGAAGGATCTTACAGAGAGCAGAGGTTGGAGACTGTGGTTCAGAAGGAGTGTTGCACAGAGCAGAAGTTGAAGACTGAGGTCCAGAAGGATTGTTGCAGAGAGCAGATGTTGGATACTGGGGTATAATAAGACAGTTGCAGAGAGCAGAGTTTGGAGACTGGGGTGCAGAAGGACTGTTGCTGAGAGCAGACGTTGGAGACTGAGGTTCAGAAGAACTGTTACAGAGAACAGAGGTTTTAGACTGGGGTGCAGAATAACTGATACAGAAAGTAGAGTTTGGAGACTGGGGTGCATAAGGACTGTTACTGAGAGCAGAGTGTGTAGCCTGGGGTGCCGATGGACAGCTGCAGAGAACAGAGGATGGATAATGTATTTAAAAGCAGGTGACTTATAATTTTACTTTTAAGAAATAATCAGAGATGATCACAGATACATATGTATGAAAGCTTCTATTCCAATATTTATGATAGTACATGGAATGGAAGGTTTCTATGTTCAATAAAAAGGAAGATATTAACTTAATTTCATGTTAGCAAATTAAGATTACGAGGCAAACAACTAAATCGAGTACAACAATATTAGAAAAGTTTGCTTTGGATATTTTAAAGATAGATAGAGGTAGAATGGGATGAATGCAAAAAGAGCTTTGATGTTGTTACCTGTTCTATTCTTCTGAATAACTTTCTTCATTTTTTTATTTTTCCAAAATGAAAACTTATTACTTGAAATAACAGACATACAAAAAAGAATTCATCACAGTGAAGCACAGTGTTAGGAGGGAGATACTGCAGATTCAATGAGACACAGGGGTTGATACCTGGTTGTGCATTTTGACCAAGTCTCCATTTATTCTTAAAAAAGAGCACCCATGCAAAAGTCTGTGAGAAGTTATGCTCTC
The DNA here is from genome assembly GCF_052094955.1 of Ictidomys tridecemlineatus. NCBI lineage: Eukaryota > Metazoa > Chordata > Mammalia > Rodentia > Sciuridae > Ictidomys > Ictidomys tridecemlineatus. Next base: position 171,169 of record NW_027522386.1, on the reverse strand, counting down.
TCTAAAGTCACTCCTATACGTCTCTTTCCAGAGTCCAGGCATCTCTGTATACAATATTATTTGCCATGTTGCTGTAGATTAACAAGCCTGTTTCGGGTGCTCTCAGTCCATTCTCCTCATGGTCTCTTTTCCTCTGTTCTGTAGCTATGATACCATTGGAAATGAGCAATCAATCATTTGTCACTGAATTCAACTTCTTGGGATTTTCAAACCACTCCAACCTACAGGGCTGGTCCTTTCTGCTCTTTCTGGTCATTTACCTGACCACTCCCCTGGGGAACATGCTCATAATAGTGGCCACCAGGGTCAGTCCTGCTCTCCACACTCCAATGTACTTTTTCCTCAGCAATTTGAGTTTCTTGGACGTCTGCTACACATCCACCACCCTCCCAGTACTGCTGGTGAACTTCTTTTGGGAGAATAAGGCCATTTGTGATGGGGGCTGCATTTCCCAGAGCTTCTTATTGGTGACAAGTGCTGGCACAGAAGGCGTCTTACTGGCTTTGTGGCCAGTATGACTGCTGTGTGGCCACCTGCCGTCCTCCTCAGTACCCAGCAATCATGAGTGTGAAGGTCTGTGTTGGCCTGGTGACTGGGTCCTGGCTGTGTGGGCTGATGAATTTGGTCACACACAGGGTGCTGGAAATCACACTAAATCTGTGTGGGCACCACCAGATAAGCCACTTTCTCTGTGACACCCCATGTCTCCTGTAGCTCTCCTGCTCAGACACCTCTGTCAACGAGTCTGCGCTCCACGTTTTCAGTGCCACCCTGGGCCTGAGCCCCTGTCTCTTCACTGCAGGCTCCTACGCACTCATCATGGCGGGTATCCTGGGGATTCCCTCTGCCCAGGGCAGGAGGAAGGCCTTCTCCACCTGTGCGCCCCCCTCACTGTCGTGTTGGTCTTTTATGGAACAACCAACTTCCAATATGACAGGCCCAGAGAAGGCTGGACATGGATACCCTGGTCTCTTTGGTCTTCTGTGTGGTGAGGCCCCTGTTGAGCCCCGTCATTCACAGCCTGAGAAGCAACGAGGTCCGGAGTACCCTGAGGAAGCTGGCTAGAGGGTGTGCATCCCTTTGCATGATCAAAGTCTAGACCAATCTTTAAACTGAAGTATACTGTCATCTGAAAAAAGATGCCTCCAAGGGACTTGTAGGCACCTGGTTCTAGAGTCTGTATCTGGAGCTTCAACTCCAACTCCGGCTTTTAAAATCTCTGAGACTCCTTTCTCTCCTCTCTATTCACAAACACCCTTTTCCCACTTTCAGGTTCAAGTGTGTTGGACACCTTGTGTTTGTGTTCATCACCATCTCTGTCCTTCTGTGTTCTCCCCACACCAGAGGGACAGAAAGTACGAGAACCTCGTTTCCCACACTCCCCTGCCTGCAGGCCTTCATTTTAGGAGGTTCTGTCAAGATCAGCCAAACACTAGGCAGAGAGGAAGAAAGAAATGGAAGAAAGTGGGTTCTTTTGGATCCCATATCAGCAGCAGCAAACCAGCCCTGTAGAGAAAGGAACTAATCTCCTTGGTGCCAGGAGCTGTGTGTGCAGGCTCCTAGACAGCTGTTCCTTAATGTGGGTCACAGTAGCGTGGAATGAGTGTCTCTTTCCAGGGAAGTTAGGGTTTCCATATATGGGGTGGTGTCACTTTCCCTATTTTTCTTTTTTCTTCCAGATCTCTCAACCATTTTATAACTTTTTTCTGTGTCAACTTCCTCTACCCTAAGACATCAAGAGTCGTTCTTCATCTCTACCTGACCATGGTGGCACTGACCACAATAGTGGTTTACATCAGACATGGTTCTAGATAACAGATCTGAGGAGGTAGGTTGGATGTCTGACCTGAGGGAATTGAATATGTTGATGATGTCACAGCCCATGGGAAAGGTGACCTGATAATTCCTGGTGTGCAATGACCCAACAGAGACTTTAAATTATCGTGCACTGAAATCAAATATCTATGGAAAACTGAGCTTTGGAATAACACCATCGACCTTCAGGGTGGGAATGAACATTACAACATGACTACAGACTGCTGTTACTGACTGGAGTGGGAGACTTACAGAAAGAAAATGATAGGTTTAAGCATTATATTCCTCCTTCAAGTCAGGTTCAGATCATCAGAAATATTTTCTCTCTGGAAACTGATAAAGGTTAATATCAGTATAAAACATCCAATTCTCCAAATTGAAGAAGTACAAAGAAAATTATAAATTCACAATTTCTCCAGGTCTCTCTTGTGTCAATTAGGACATTAATGGGAGAATGATTGAGACCCTGTTAATTAGAATGGCAAAATACCATTGGAATTAGACAAATCTCAGAGCCTTGAACCCTGAAATCTCCATTAACTCTCTATGCTGTCAGAAGCAGCCCTTCCTAACCCGAGGAGACTAGCTTTTTTTAAATTGAAGATCCTATGGTGACTCTACCTGGGCAGTTGTATTTTTTTTTAAGAGAGAGTGAGAGAGGAGAGGAGAGGAGAGGAGAGGGGAGAGAGAGAGAGAGAGAGAGAGAGAGAGAGAGAGAGAGAGAGAGAGAGAGAAAGAATTTTTAATATTCATTTTCTAGTTCTCAGTGGACACAAAATCTTTGTTGGTATGTGGTGCTGAGGATCTAACACGGGCCGTACGCATGCCAGGCAAGCACACTACTGCTTGAGCCACATCCCCAGCCCAATTGTCTTTATGATGCTCATCCATCATCCCACATTGTCACCAGACTCTTAATTGGGGTCTGATCCTAGAACGCCTCAGGTAAGAGTATAAAATATAGCCCAGGAGAGTATAAGGGTCACACCAAAATAAAAGGTAAATATTTTACTGTATTTTGTTAATAGGAGCCTTCAGAACATATAAAAGAATTTGTTTGTGTCTTCTAGACCAAAGAAATTAGGACATATTGCTGGATCATCATGAATGGAGTAACAGGGACGTAATCACCAGAAATGTTAGGGCCAAAAATTTTCCTGTGCCATGGGAAGTGGCTATTAGACTCTCTTTGGTTGATGGACTAAAACCTGGACTCAGTGTTTGCTTAAGTTCAATGACCAATATGATTCTGGAATCATGGAGAGGAGGGTGATCAGAAATAAATAAGGTGTTGGATGGCGTGTTATGTGACCCCTTCCCTGGCCTCACAGCTGGATCTGAAGGAGGGCCTGGAGCACCAGCCTTCACCAATGCCTCGTGGACATGCGTTCTAAAGGCAGCACCAGATCCTTGTGAAACCCGCAGCCACTGTCCTCAGTAGCCAGGGAAGACATTAACAGATGGCATCGTTGAAATGGGCTCCCTGATTTCAGTGAAAATAAGGGGACCCTGAAGTAGAAGAGGCCATGTGGTGGAGCAGTGATCAGAACATTCGAATCTGTAGAGATTTTTGACAGTGGTAAATGATCGTGGTATTTATAGATGGGAAAAAATGGGCACCCTCCTAGAATAGTGCCTGTCCCATGAAATGTGAAACTCTTCTTTTCACACTTCATTGGTGCATTAAAGTGGTCCATAATGGGAGTATTTGCTGACACATATTTGAACATGCACACAAAATAACCGTGAACTTTGGCCAATATCATTCCAGTGTGCATATTCCAGATGTTCTTTATCCATTCGTCCACTGATGTCACCTCGGCTGGTTCGTGGGCATGTATGTGTCATTATAGTATGATGACTTCGATTGGCTGTGATACATACCAAGCAGAGGTAGACCTGGTTCGCAGAGTGGTCCATGGCTACTCCTGAGGAGCCTCCATCCAGATTTCCGTGGTGGTTGTGCTGATTTACATGCCCACCAACAGGGTGAGAGTGCTCCTTTCTCTCCAATTCTCTCCTTGTCACACTCATTTCTGTTTGTATTCTTGGTGGTTGCCTTTGTCACTGAAGTGAGATAAAATCTCAGGGTAGTCTTGACTTGTAAGTATTTTCATATATTTTTTGGCCACTCACATATTTTCTTCTAAGACGTGTCTGTTTAGTTCATTTAGTTTCCCGTTTGGTAATTGGGTTATTTGATAATTGGGTTATTTAATAATAAATTATTTAATAATAAATTTTCTCCATTTCCGTAGGTTCTCTCTTCATATTCTAATTGTCTCCTTTGCTGTGCAGAACCTTCTTAATTTGATGTCATCCTATTAGCTAACTTTTGGTATTATCTCCTGAGCTTTGGCATCCTATTGAGAAAGTCATTGCCTCTGCCTTTAGGTTGGAGGATTGACTTTGTTTTTTCCAAAAACTGCATAATTTCTGGTCTAGAGCCTGGGTCTTTAATGCATTTTGAGTTGATTTTTTGCAGGGTAAGCGATAATTCAGGTCTCATTCTTCTGCATTTGGCAGGGGTGTAGAAGGACTGTTTCAGAGAGTAGATTTTAAAGACTGGGGTGCAGAAGAACTGTTGCAGAGAGCAGAGTTTTCAGACTGAGGTGCAGAAGGACTGTTGCAGAGAGCAGATGTTGGAGACTGGGGTGCAGAAGGTCTGTTGGAGAGAGAATAGTTTGGAGACTGAGATGCAGAAGGACTGTTACACAGAGAAGACGTTGGAGATTGGGGTGAAGAATTATGATACAGAAAGCTGAGGTGAAAGCCTGGGGTGCAGAAGGACCGTTAAAGAGAGCATAGGTTGGAGACTGGCGTGCAGAAGGACTGTTTCAGAGAGCAGAGTTTGGAGACTTTGGTGCAGAATGCCTGCTACAGAGAGCAGACGTTGGAGACTGGGATGCAGAAGGACAGTTATAGAGAGCATAGTTTTGAGTCTGGGTTGCAGAAGAATCTTACAGAGAGCAGAGGTTGGTGACTGAGTTGCAGGAAGACTGTTACAGAGAGCAGTGGTTGGAGACAGGAATGCAGAAGGATCCTGCAGAGAATAGAGGTTTCAGCCTGAGGTGCAGAAGGACTGTTAAGGAGAGCAGAAGATGGAGACTGAGGTGCAGAAGGACAGTTACAGAGAGCAGAGTTTGGTGACTGAGGTGCAGAAGGACTGTTACAGAAACAAAGGTTGGAAATTGGGGTGCACAGGGACCGTTACAGATAGCAGAGGTTGGAGACTGCAGTACACAAAGAATGTAACAAAGAGCAGAGGTTGGAGAATATGGTGCAGAAGGACTGTTAAAGAGAGCAGAGGTTGAGACTGGGGTGCAGAAGGACTTTTACACAGAGCAGAGGTTGAAGACTGCGGTGTAAAAGGACTGTTGCAGAGAGCAAAAGTTGGAGACTTGGGTGCAGAACGATTGTTGCAGAGAGCAGAATTTGGAGACTGAGGTGCAGAAGAAGGACTATTACAGAGAGCAGAGTTTAGAGACTGGGGTGCAGAACGACTGTTGCAGAGAGCAGAGTTTTCAGACTGAGATACCGAAGATCTGTTGCAGAGAGCAGATGTTGGAGACTGGGTGCACATGGACTGTTGCAACGAGCATAGGTTGGAGACAGGGTTCAGATGGATTGTTACAGAGAGTAGAGGTTTGAGACTGGGGTTCAGAAGGACAGATACAGAGAGCAGAGTTTGGAGACTTGGGTGAAGAAAAGCCTGTTAAAGAGAGCAGAGCTTTGAGACTGGGGTGCACGAGGACTGTTACAGAGAGCAGAGTTTAAAGATTGGGTTGCAGAAGGATCTTACAGAGAGCAGAGGTTGGACACTGAGGTGCAGAAGCACTGTTACAAAGAGTAGAGTTTGGAGACTGAGTTGCAGAAGGATTGTAGCACAGAGCAGAGCTTGAAGACTGGGGTGCAGGAAGGACTGTTGCAGAGAGCAGAGGTTTTAGCCTGGGGTGTAGAAGGACTGTTGAAGTTACGAGAGGTAGGATATTGGGATCAGAAGGACCCGTAGAGAGAGCAGGGGTTGGAGACTGCAGTACAGAAGGACTGTTATAGAGAGCAGAGTTTGGAGACTGGGATGGAAAAGAATTGTTGCAGAGAGTAGATGTTGGAGATTATGGTGCAGAAGGACTGATGCAGAGAACAGAGGTTAGAAACTGGGGTGCAGAAGGACCGTTGAACAGAGCAGATGTTGGAGACTGGGGTGCAGAAGAATCTTACAGTGAGTAGAGGTTGGAGTCTGAGATGCAGGAGGACTGTGATATAGAGCAGACTTTGAAGACTGGGGTGCAGAATGGTTGTTGCAGAGAGCAGAGGTTGGACACTGGGGTGCAGAAGGACTCTTGCAGAGAGCAGAGGTTGCAGACTGAGGTGCAGAAAGACTGTTACTGAGAGCAGATTTTGGAGACTGTGGTCCAGGACTGATACAGAAAACAGATGTTGGAGCCTGGGGTGCAGAATAATTCTTGCAGACAGCAAAGGTTGGAGACTGATTTGCAGAAAGACTGTTGCATAGAGCAGAGTTTGGAGACTGGGGTTCAGAAGGACTGATACAGAAAGCAGAGTTTGGAGACTGGGGTGCAGAAGGACCATTACAGAGAAGAGAGGTTAAAGACTGTGGTACAGAAGGACTGTTAAAGAGAGCAGAGTTTGGAGACTGCGGTGCAGAAAGACTGTTGCAGAGAACACAGGTTGGAGACTGGGTTGTAGAAGGATCGTGGCAGAGAGCAGAGTTTTAAGACTGAGGTGCAGAAAGACTAATGTAGAGAGCAGATGTTGGAGACTGGGGTTCATAATGACTGTGGCAGAGAGCAGAGGTTGGAGACTTGTGTGCATATGGACTGTTCCAGAGAGTAGATGTTGGAGACTGGGGTGCAGAAAGCCTGTTACATAGAGCAGAGTTTGGAGATTGGTTTGCAAAAGGATCTTACAGAGAGTTCAGTTTGAAGACTTACCTGCAGAAGGACAATTGCAGAGAGCAGAGGTTGAAGACTGAGGTGCAGAAGGACTGTTAAAGAGAGCAGAGGTTGGAGACTGAGGTGCAGAAGGACTGATACAGAATGCAGAGTTTTGAGACTGGGTTGCAGAAGGACCATTACAGAGAGGAGAGCTTGGGGACTGAGGTGCCGATAGAACGTTGAAGATAGCAGAGGTTGGAGACTGGGGTGCAGAAGGATCTTACATAGAGCAGAGGTTGAAGACTGGAATGCAGAAGGACTGTTGTAGAGAGCAGTCATTGGAGACTTGGGTGCAGAAGGATTGTTGCAGAGAGATGTGGTTGGAGACTGGGTTGCAAAAGGACTGTTGCAGAGAGCAAGGATAGAGACTGAGGTTCAGAAGGACTCTTACAGAGAGCAGAGTTTGGAGACTGGGGTGGAGAATGACTGTTGTAGATATCAGATGTTGGAGACTGGGGTGCAGAAGGAATGTTGCAGAGAGCAGAGGATGGAGACTGAGGTGCGCAAGGACTGTTGCAGAGAGCAGAGGTTGCACGCTGAGTTGCAGAAGGACTCTTACAGACGGCAGAGTTTGGAGACTGTGGTGCAAAACGACTGATACAGAAAGCAGAGGTTGGATACTGGGGTGCATACGGACCCTTACGGAGAACAGAGGTTGGAGACTGCGGTACAAAAGACTGGTACCGAGAGAAGAGGTTGGAGACTGGGGTGCAGAAGAACTGATGTAGAGAACAGAGGTTGGAGACTGGGGTGCAGACGGATCGTTGGGTCGAGCAGTGTATGGAGACTGGGGTATAGAAAGACTGCTGCAGAGAGCAGAGGTTGGAGACTGGAGTGTAGAAGGACTGTTACAGAGAGCAGAGATTGGAGACTGGGTTGTCGAAGGACTGTTTCAGAGAGCAGATGTTGGAGACTTGGGCGCAGAAGGACTGTTGCATAGAACAGAGATTGGAGACTGAGGTACAGAAGAAGTGTTATAGAGAGTAGAGTTTGGAGACTGGGATGCAGATGGATTATTGCAGAGAGCAGAGTTTTCAGACTGAGGTACAGAAGAACTGTTGCAGAGAGCAGATGTTGGAGACTGGGTTTCACAAGGACTGTTGCAGCGAGCAGAGTTTTGAGACTGGGGTGCTAAAGGATCTCTGCAGAGAGAAGAGGTTGGACACTGAGGTGCAGAAGGATTGTTGCGGAGAGCAGAGTTTCGAGACTTGTTGCAGAAGGATCATTACAGAGAGAAGAGTTAGGAGACTGGGGTGCAGAAAAATGTTGCAGTGACCAGAGGTTGGAGACTGAGGTGCAGAAGGACTGTTGCAGAGAGCAGAGGTTAAAGACTGGTGTGCAGAAAGACAGTACAGATAGCAGACGTTGGAGACTGGGGTGCAGATGGACTGATAGAGAGATCAGAGGTTGGAGACTGGAGTGAAGAAGGCCTGTTACAGAGAGCACAATTCGGAGACTGGGGTGATGAAAAACTGTTACAGAGAGCAGAGTTTGGAGACTGGGTTGCAGAAGGATCTTACAGAGAGCACAGATTGGAGACTGAGGTGCAGAAGCACTGTTACATAGAGTAGAGTTTGGAGACTGAGGTGCAGATGGACCGTTGCAGAGAACAGAGTTTGGAGACTGAGGTGCAGAAGGATTGTTAAAGAGAGCAGAGTTTGGAGACATGGGTGCAGGAGGACTGATGCAGAGAGCAGAGGTTTTAGACTGGGATGTACAAGGACTGTTGCAGACAGTAGAGGTTGGAGATTGGGGTCCAGAAGGACTGTAGCAGAGAGCAGAGGTTGGAGACTAAGGTGCAGAAGGTCAGTTACACAGAGCAGAGATTAGAGACTGGATTCCAGAAGGACTGACACAGAAAGCAGAGGCTGGAGACTCCGGTGCAGAAGTACCCTTACAGAGGTTGCAGACTGAGTTGCAGAAGGACGGTTACATAGGGCAGAGTTTGGAGACTGTGGTTCAAAACGACTGATACAGAAAGCAGAGGTTGAATACTGGGGTGAATAAGGACCCTTACAGAGAACAGAGGTTGGAGACTCTGGTACAGAAGGACTGTTTCAGAAAGCAGAAGACTGGGGTACAGGAGGACTATTAGAGAGAGCAGAGTTTGGAGTCTTTAGTAAAGAAGGACTCTTACAATGAACAGAGGTTGGAGACTGGGTTTCAGAAGAACTGTTGCAGAGAGTAGATGATGGAGACTGGGGTCCAGAAAAACTGTAGCAGAGTGCAGACGTTAGAAACTAAGATGCAGAAGAACAGTTACACAGAGCACAGTTTGGAGACTGGGGTGCAAAAGGACTGATACAGAAAGCAGAGTTTGGAGATTCGTGTGCAGAAGTATCCTTAGAGAGAGCAGAGTTTCGAGAATGCAGTACAGAAGGACTCTTACAGAGAGCAGAGTTTGGAGACTGGGGTTCAAAAGAACTGTCGCAGAGAGCAGAGGTTGAAGACTAAGGTGCAGAAAGAATGTTACAGAGAGCAAATTTTGGAGACTGGGGTGCAGAATTACTGATACAGAAAGCAGAGGTTGAGACTGGGTGCAGAAGAACCGTTACAGACAGCAGAGGTTGGAAACTGTAGTACAGAAGTTCTGTTACAGAGAGCAGAGGTTAGAGAATGGGGTGCAGAAGTAAGGTTGCAGAGTTAAGAGATTGGAGACAAAGGTGCAGAAGGACTGTTACAGAAAGCAGAGGTTTGAATCCGAGGTTCAGAAGGACTTATTCAGAAAGCAGAGGTTTGAGACTGGGGTGCAGAAGGATTGTTGCAGAGAGTAGACGTTGAAGACTGGGGTGCAGAAGGATCATTGCAGAGAGTAGATTATGGAGACTGGGGTATAGAAGGACAGTTCTAAAGAGCAGAGGTTGGAGACTGAGGTGCAGAAAAACTGTTACAGCGAGCAGTTTTTGGAGACTGGTGTGCAAAAGGACTGATACTGAGTGTAGAGTTTGGAGACTGGGGAGCAGAAGGATCTTACACAGAGTAAAGTTTGGAGACTGGGGTGCAAAAGGATTGTTGCAGAGAGCAGACGTTGGAGTCTGGGGTGCAGAAGGCCTGTTGCAGAGAGCATTTGTTGAAGACTGAGGTGCAGAAAAACTGTTAAAGAGAGCAGTGTTTGGAGACTGAGGTGCAGAAGGACTGTTGAAGAGAGCAGTGTTTGGAGACTGGGGTGCAGAAGGACCGTTACAGAGAATAGAGGTTGGAGACTGTGGTACAGAAGTACTGTTAAAGAGAGCAGAGGTTGGAGACACATGTGCAGAATTATCTTACAGAGAGCAGAGGTTGGAGACTGGCGTGCAATAGGACTGTTGCAGAGAGCAGAGGTTGGAGAATGGGGTGCCGAAAGATTATTGCAGAGAGAAGAGTTTGATGACTGAGGTGCAGAAGACCTGTTACACAGAGCAGAGCTTGGAGACTGGGGAGCAGAAGGCCTGTAACATAGAGCAGCGTTTGGTGACTGGGTGGCATAAGGATCTTACAGAATGCAGAGGTTGGTGACTGAGGTTCTGAAGGACTGTCAGAGAGATAGATGAGGTTGTAGACTTTGGTCCACAAGGATCGTTGCAGAGAGCTAAGTTTTCAGAATGAGGTTTAGAAAAACTGTTGCAGAGAGCAGATGTTGGAGACTGGGGTGCAGAAGAACTGTTGCAGAGAGCAGAGTTTGGAGACTTGGGTGTAAAAGTATCATTGCAGAGAGCAGAGGGTGGAGACTGGGGTGCCGAAGGACTGTTACTGAAACAAGATTTTGGAGACTGGGGTGCAGAAGGACTGTTACAGAGAGCAGATATTTAAGACTGAGGTTCAGAAAGACCTTTGCAAAGAGAAAAGGTTGGAGACTGAGGTGCAGAAGGACTGTTGCAGAGTTTAGAGGTTAAAGGCTTGGGTGTGGAAGGACTTTTGCAGAGACCAGAGGTTGGAGATTGGGGTGACAAAGGACTGTTGCAGAGAGCAGACGTTGGAGACTAAGGTGCAGAAGGACTGTTACAGAGAGTAGAGGTTGGAGACTTGAGTGCAGAAGGACTGATAGAGAAATCAGAGGTTTGAGAGTGGGATGCAAAAGGACCATAACAGAAGAGTTTGGAAACTGCAGTACAGAAGGACTGTTACAGAGAGCAGAGATTGGAGACTGTTGTGCAGGAGGACTGTTACAGAGTGCAGAGTTTAAAGACTGGGTTGTAGAAGGATCTTACAGAGAGCAGAGTTGGGAGAATGAGGTGCAGAAGGACTGTTACCGAGATCAGAATTAGGAGACTGGCGTGCAGAAGGGTGGTTAAAGAGAGCAGAGTTTTCAGACTGAGGTTCAGAAGGACTGTTGCAGAGAGCAGATATTCGAGACTGGGTTGCAGAAGGACTGTTGCAGAGAGGAGAGTTTGAACATTGGGGTGCAGAAGGACTGTTATAGAGAGCAGAGTTTGGAGACTGGGTTGCTGAAGGATCTTACAGAGAGCAGAGTTTGGAGACTCAGGTGTAGGTTGACTGTTACAGAGAGCAGTCGTTTGAGACTGGGGTGCAGAAGGATCGTGCAGAGAGCAGAGTTTTCAGACTGAGGTCAAAAAGGACGGTTGCAAAGAGCAGACTTTGGAAACTGAGTTGTAGAAGGACTGTTAAACATAGGAGAGTTTGGAGACTCAGGTTTAGACGGACTGTTACAGGAAACAGAGTTTGGAAATTGGGGTGCAGAAGGACTGTTACAGAGAGCAGAGGTTGGAGACTGTGGTATAGGACTGTTACAGAGAGCAGAGGTTGGAGAATGGGGTGCAGAAGGTTCTTACATAGAGCACAGGTTGGAGACTGAGGTGCACACGGTTAGATACAGAGAACAGAGGTTAGAGACTGGGGTTCAGGCAGACTGATACAGAAAGCAGAGGTTGAAGACTGGGGTGTAGAAAGACCCTTACAAAGAGCACAGGTGGAGACTGCGGTACAGAAGGACTGTTACAGAGAGCAGAATTTAGAGTCTGGGAAGCTGAAGTACTGTTTCAGAGGACAGAGGTTGAAGACGGGGGTGGAGAAATAATGTTACAAAGAGCAGAGTCTGAAAACTGGAGTGCAGAAGGATATTACAGAGAGCAGAGGTTGGAGACTGTGGTGCAGAAGGACTGTTGCAGTGAGCAGACGTTGGAGACTGGGGGCCAGAAGGATCGTTGCAGAGAGCAGAGTTTGGAGACTGGGGTGTAGAAGTACTGTTGCAGAGAGCAGATATTGGAGACTGGGGTTCAGAAGGACTGTTACAGAGAGCAGAGTTTGATGACTGGGGTGAAGAAGGACAGTTACAGAGAGCAGAGGTTGGATACTGGTGTTCAGATGGATCTTACAGAGAACAAAGTTTGGAGACTGGGGTGCAAAGGACTGTTGCAGAGAGAAGATGTTTTAGACTTGGGTGGAGAAGAATCGTTGAAGAGAGAAGAGGTTGGAGACTGGAGTGCAGAAGTCCTGTTACAGAGAGCAGAGTTTAAAGACTCTTGTGCAGAACGACTGTTACAGAGTGCAAAGTTTAAAGACTGGGGTTCAGAAGGATTGTTACAGAGATCAGAGGTTGAAGACTGGGGTTCAGATGGATCTTACAGAAAGCAGAGTTCGGAGACTAGGGTGAAAAGGACTGTTGCAGAGAGCAGACGTTGGATACTGACTTGCGGAGGTCCTGTTACAGAGAGCAGAGGTTGGAGACTCAGAAGCAGAAAGACTGTTACAGAGAGCAGTGTTTAAGGACTGGAGTGCAGAAGGATCTTTTCAGAGCACAGAATTTTCAGACTGAGGTGCAGAAGGACTGTTGCAGAGAGCAGTTCTTGGAGACTTGGGTGCAGAAAGACTGTTGCAAAGAGCAGACGTTGGAGACTGGGGTGAAAAATGATCATTGTAGAGAGCAGAGTTTTGAGACTGGGGTGCAGAAGGACTGGTACAGAGAACAGAGGTTGGAGACTGGGGTGCAGAATGCTTGTTACAGAGAGAAAGGTTTGGAGAAAGGGTGCAGAAAGACTGTTACAGAGGGAAGAGTTTGGAGACTGGTTGCCTAAAGATCTTACACAGAGCAGAGGTTTGAGACTGAGGTGCAGAACGACTGTTACACAGAGTAGAGGTTGGAGACTGAGGTGCAGAAGGATTGTTACAGAGAGCAGATTGTGGAGAGTGGGGTTCAGAAGAACTGTTTCAGATAGCAGAGGTTGGATACTGTGGTGTAGAAGGACTGTTTAAGAGAACAGATTTTGGAGACTTGGATGCAGAAGAAATGTTGCAGAGAGCAGAGTTTGGAGACTAAGATGCAGAAGGACTGTTACAGAGATCACTTGTTGAAGACAGGGGTGCAGAAAGACCGACAGAGAAACAAGAGGTTAAAGACTGTGGTGAAGAAGGAAAATTACAGAGAGCAGACTTTAAAGACTGCAGTACAGGAGGTTTGTTACAGAGAGCAGAGGTTGGAGACTGGGGTTGAGAAGGACTATTTCAGAGTGCAGATATTAGAGAAGAGGTTATAGACTGGGGTGCAAAAGAACTGTCACAGAGAGCAGAGTTTGGAGACTGAGGTGCAGAGGGAATGTTACAGAGAGCAGAGGTTGGAGCCTGGGTTGCAGAAATACTGATACAGAGAGCAGAGGTTGGAGACTGTGGTGCAGAAGGACCTTTAGAGAAAGCAGAGTTTGGAGACTGCAGTACAGAAGGACTGTTACAGTGAGCATACGTTGGAGACTAGGGTACAGAAGGACTGTTTCAGAGAGCAGATGTTAGAAACTGTGGTTCAGAAGGACCGTTGCAGAGAACAGAGGTTAGAGAATCGGGTGTAGAAGGACTGTTGCAGAGAGCACATGTTGGAGATTGAGGTGCAGAAGGATTGGTACAGAGAGCAGAGTTTAGAGACTAGGGTGCAGAAGGATCTTACAGAGAGCAGAGGTTAGAGACAGGGGTACAGAAGTACTGTTTCAGAGAGCAGAGGTTGGAGACTGAGGTGCAGATGGACTGTTGCAGAGAGCAGACTTTGCAGACTGTGGTGCAGAAGGTTCGTTGCAGAGAGCAGAATTTGGAGACTTGGGTTCAGAAGGATAGTTAGAGAGAGCAGAGGTTGGAGACTGTGGTGCAGAAGGACTTGTACTGAGAGTACAGTTTGGAGACTGGGGTGCAGAAGGACTTTAACAGAGAGCACAAGTTAAAGACTGAGGTGCAGAAAAACTGTTGCAGAGAGCAAAGTTAGGAGACTGGGGTGCAGAAGGAGTTTTGCAGAGAGCAGAAGTCTGAGACTGAGGTGCAGAAGGACCCTTACAGAGAGCAGAAGTTGAAGACTCTGGTACAGAGGAGTGTTACAGACAGCAGAGGTTGGAGACAGGTGTGCAGAAAGAACTTACAGCGAGCATACGTTGGAGACTGGGGTGCAGAAGGATCGTTGCAGAGTGCAGAGGTTGGAGACTGGAAAGAAGAAGGACTGATACAGATAACAGAGTTTGGAGACTGGGCTGCAGAAGGCCTGTTACAGAGAGCAGAGTTTGGAGACTGGTGTGCAGAAGGACTGTTACAGAGAGCAGAGGTTTAATACTGGGTTGCAGGAGGATGTTACGGAGAGCAGAGTTTGGAGACTGAGGTGCAGAAGCACTGTTACAGAGAGAAGAGTTTGGAGACTGAGGTGCAGAAGGACCCTTGCAGAGAGCAGAGGTTGGAGATTGGGGTGCAGAAGTTCCATTACAGAGAGCAGTGCTTGGAGACTGGGGTACAGAAGGACAGTTACAGAGAGCAGAGTTTAAAGATTGGGTTGCAAAAGGATCTTACGGAGAGCAGAGTTTGGGACTGAGGTACAGAAGGACTGTTACAGAGAGCAGAGGTTTGAGACTGAGGTTCAGAAGGAGTGTTATAGAGACTGAGGTGCAGAAGGACTGTTATAGAGAGCAGAGGTCGGAGACTGGGGTGCAGAAGGACTGATACGGAAAGCAGAGCTTGGTGACTGGGGTGCTGAAGGACTGTTGCAGAGAGCAAAGTTTGAGACTGAGGTGGAGAAGGACTGTTGCAGAGAGCAGATGTTAGAGACTGGGGTGCAGAATAACTGTTGTAGAGAACAGAGGTTGGAGAATGGGGTGCAGAAGGACCATTGCATATAGCAGAATTTGGAGACTTGATTTCAGAAGTAACATACAAAGAGGAGAGTTTGAACACTCAGGTGCAGAAGGACTGTTGAAGAGAGCAGAGGTTGGAGATTGGGCCGCAGTAGGACTGTTGCAGAGAGCAGAGTTTGGAGTCAGGTGCAGAAGGACTGTTACAGAGAGCATAGTTTAGAGACTGGGGTGCAGAAGGACTGATACAGAAAGCAGACTTTGGAGACTTGGGTGCAGAAGGACCGTTACAAAGATAAGAGTTTGGAGACAGCAGTACAGAAGGATAGTTAAAGAGAGCAGAGGTTGGAGATTGGGGTGGAAAAGGAAAATTGCAGAGAGCAGATTTTGGAGACTGGGCTGCAGAAGGACTGTGTCAGCGAACAGAGGTTGAAGACTGGGGTGCAGGAGGACTGTAGCAGAGAGCAGTGGTTGTAGACTGAGGTGCAGAAGGACCCTTACAGAGAACAGAGGTTGGACAGTGTGGTACAAAAGAACTGTTACAGGGAGCAAAGTTTGGAGACTGGGGTGCAAAATAACTGTTGTGAAGAACAGAGTTTGGAGAGTGGGGTGCAGAACAACCATTGCAGATAGCAGAGGTTGGTGACTGGGTTTCAGAACGATCATACAGAGAGCAGAGTTTTGACACTGTGGTACAGAAGGACTGATGCAGAGAGCAGAGGTTGGAGATTGGGGCGCAGTAGGACTGTTGCAGAGACAGAGGTTGGAGTCTGAGATGCAGAAGGACTGTTACAGAGAGCAGAGTTTAGAGACCGGGGTGCAGAAGGACTGATACAGAGAGCAGAGTTTGGAGACTGCGGTGCAGAAAGACCGTAACAGAGAGCAGAGGTTGGAGACTGATGTACAGAAGGATGGTAACAAAGAGCAGAAGTTGGAGACTGGGGTGAAAAAGAACTGTTGCAGAAAGCAGATTTTGGAGACTGGGGTGCAGAAGGACTGTTGCAGAGAGCAGAGGTTACAGAGTGAGGTGCAGAAGGACTGTTACAGAGAGCAAACTTTGGAGAATGGGGTGCTGAAGTAACCTTACAGAGAACAGAGGTTGAAGATTGCCGTATTGAAGAACTGTTGTAGAGAACAAGGTTGGAGACTGGGGTGCATAGGGACCATTGCAGGAAGTAGACGTTAGAGACTGTGGTGCAGAAGGAATGTTACCGAGAAAAGAGTTGGAAACTAGGGTGCAGAAGAATCTTCCAGTGAAAAAAGTTTGGAGACTGGGGTGAAGAAGGATTGTTGCAGAGAGCCGACATTGGAGACTTGGGTGCAGAAAGATCCTTACAGAGAGAAGAGGGTGAGACTGGGGGTGCCGAAGGACTGTTACAGAGAGCAGAGGTTGGAGAGTTGGATGCAGAAGGACTGTTACAGAGAGCAGAGTTTGGAGTCTGGGTTCAGAAGTACTGTTACAGAAAGCAGAGTTTGGAGACTCGTTTTCAGAAGAATCTTACAGAGAGCAGAGTTTTGAGACTGCGGTACAGAAGGACTGTTACAGAGAGCAGACGTTGGAGACTGGGGAGCAGAAAAACTGTTGCAGAGGACAGAGGTTTGAGACTGGGGTGCAGCTCGACCATTGCAGAAAACATAGGTTGGAGACTGGGGTAGAGAAGGCATGATACAGAGAGCAGAGTTTGGATACTGGGGTGCAGTAGGATCTTACAGAGAGAAGAGGTTGGAGACTTATGTGCAGTAGGACTCTTACAGAGAGCAGAGTTTGGAGACTGGGGTGCAGAAGGACTGATAAAGAAAGCAGAGATTGGAATTTGTGGTGAAGAAAGAAGGTTACAGAGAGCAGAGGTTGGAATGCAGTACAGAATGTCTTTTACAAAGTGCAGTGGTTGGAGTCTGGGGTGGAGAAGGACTGTTGCAGAAATCAGATGTTGCTAACTAGGGTTCAGAAAGACTGTTGCAGAGAGCAGAGGTTGGAGACTGGGGTGCAGAAGGACTGATAGAGAAAGCAGAGTGTGGATACTGGGGTGCAGAAGGACTCTTACAGAGAGCAGATGTTGGACACTAGGTTGCAGAAGGACTGTTAAAGAGAGCAGAGTTTAGAGACTGGGGTGCAGAAGGACTGTTGCAAAGAGCAGAAGTTGGAGACTGGGATGGAGAAGAATTGTTGCAGAGAGAAGAGTTTGAAGACTGGGGGGCAGAAGGACTGTTGCAGAGAGCACAGGTTGAAGACAGGTGTGAAGAAGGACCTTTGCAGAGAGCAAAGGTTGGAGACTGATGTGCAGAAGGAATATTAAAGAGAGCAGTAGTGGAAGACTGGGGTGCAGAAGAATTGTTACAGAGAGCAGAGTTTGGAGACTGGGGTGCAGAAGGTCTGTTGCCGAGAGCAGAGGTTGGAATCTGGGGTGCAGAAGGACTGTTACAAAGAGCATAGTTTTGAAACTGGGTTGCAGAATTCCTGTTACAGAGAGCAGAGGTTGGAAACTGTTCTGAAGGACTGTTACAGAGAGCAGAGTTTGGAGACTGAGTTGCAGAAGGGTCCTACAGAGAGCAGAGGTAGGAGGCTGAGGTGCAAAGGATCATTGCAGAGAGCAGAGTTTTCAGACTGAGTTGCAGAAGGACTGTTTCATAGAGCAGATGTTGGAGACTGTGGTGCAGAAGGACTGATGCAGAGAGCAGAGGTTGGAGACTGGGGTAAAGAAGGATCGTTGCAGGGAGCAGAGTTTGAAAACTGGTGTGCAGAAGGACTGTTACAGAGAGCAGAGTTTGGAGACTGGGTTGCAGAAGGATTCTACAGAGAGCAGAGGTTGGAGAATGAGGTGCAGAAGGAGTGTTAAAGAGAGTAGAAGTTGTAGACTGAGGTGCAGGAGGACCGTTGCAGAGAACAGAGTTTGGAGACTGAGATGCAGAAGGATTGTTACAGACAGCAGAGGATGAAGACTGGGTTGCAGAAGTACTTTTGCAGGGAGCAGAGGTTGGAGACTGGGGTGCAGAAGGACTGTTGCTGAGAGCAGAGGTTGGTAACTGAGGTCCAGAAGGACTCTTACAGAGAGCAGAGTTTCGAGACTTGGGTGCAGAAGAACTTATACAGAAAGCATAATTTGGAGTCTTGGGTGGAGAAAGACTGTTACAGATAGCAGAGGTGGAGACTGCAGTACAGGAGGACTGTTACAGATAGTAGAGGTTGGAGACTGGGGTGAAGAAAGACTATTTCTGAGAGCAGATGTTGGTAACTATGGTCTAAAAGGACTGTTGCAGAGAGAAGAGTTTGGAGACTGGGATGCAGAAGGACTGTTGCAGAGAGCATAGGTTTGAGACTGGGGTGTAGAAGAACTGTTACAGAGGACACAAGTTGAAGACTGGGGTGCAGAAGGACTGTTACAGAAATCACAGGATGGAGACTGAGGTTCAGAAGGAGAGATACAGAGAGCAAAGTTTGGAGACTGGAGTTAAGAAAAACTGATTTAAAAAGCAGAGGAAGGAGTCTGGGTGGCAGAAGGACCATTACAGAGAGCAGACGTTGGATACTGCGATACAGAAGGGACTGTTACAGAGAGCAGATGTTGGAGACTGGGGAGCAGAAGGACTGTTACAGAGAAAAGAGTTTTGAGACTGGGGTGCCGCAGGACCCTTGCAGAAAGCAGAGGATTGAGACTGCGGTAGAGAAGGAGTGTTAGAGAGAGCAGATTTTGGAAACTGGAGTGCAGAATGATCTTACAGAGATCAGAGGTTTGAGACTGTGGTGCAGAAGGACTGAAGCAGAGACTGACGTTGGAGACTGGGGTCCAGAAGGATCTTTGCAGAGAACATAGTTTGGAGACTTGGGTGAAGAAGGACTCTGGCAGAGAGCAGATGTTGGAGACTGGAGTGCAGTAGGACTGTTACAGAAAGCAGAGGTTGGAGACTGGGGTGTAGAAGGAGTGTTACAGAGAGCAGATTTTAGAGACTGAGGTGCAGATGGACTGATACAGGAAGCAGAGTTTGCAGACTGATGTGCGGAAGGACAGATACAGAGAGCAGAATTATGAGACTGGTGTGCAGAAGGACTGGTAAAGAGAGCAGAGGTTGGAGCCTGGGGATCAAATGGATCATACAGAGAGCAGAGTTTGGAGACTGGGGTGCAAAAGGACTGTTTCAGAGAGCAGATGTTGGAGACTGGGGTGGAGAAGAATCAACGCAGAGAGAAGAGGTTTGAGACTGAGGTGCAGAAGAACTGTTGCAGAGAGCAGATGTTGAAGACTGGGGTGCAAAAGAATGTTACAGAGAGCAGAGTTTGGAGACTGGAGTGCATGAAGATCTTACAGGGAGCAGAGATTGGTGACTAGGGTGCAGAAGGACTGTTGCCTAGAGCAGAGGTTGGAGACTGGGGTGGAGAAAAATCATTGCAGAGAGAAGAAGTTTGGAGACTGGGGTTCTGAAGGCCTGTTACAGAGAGCAGAGTTTCGAGACTGGATTGCAAAATTCCTGTTACAGAGACCAGAGGTTGGAAACTATTCTGCAGAAGGATCCTTACAGAGAGCAGAGTTTGGAGACTGGGTTTTAGAAGGGTCTTACAGAGAGCAGATGTAACAGACTGAGCTGCAGAAGCATCGTTGCAGAGAGCAAAATTTTAGACTGATTTGCAGAAGGACTGTTGCAGAGAGCAGATGTTTGAGACTGGTGTGCAGAAGGACTGTTGCAGAGAGGAGAGGTTGGAGACTGGGTGAAGAAGATCGGTGCAAAGAGCAGATGTTGGAAACTGGTGTGCAGAAGGACAGTTACAGAGAGCAGAGTTTGGAGACTGGGTTGGAGAAGGATCCTAAAGAGAGCAGAGGTTGAAGAATGAGGTGCAGAAAGACTGTTACAGAGAGTAGATGTTGGGGACTGAGGTTCAGAAGTAACTTTGAGGAGAAGAGAGTTTGGAGACTGAGGTCCAGAAAAATTGGTACAGTGAGCAGAGGTTGGAGACTGGGGTTCAGACGGACTGTTTGCAGATAGCGGATTTTGGAGTCTGTGGTGCATAACGACTTTGCCGGAGCAGAGGTTGGAGAATGAGGTGCAGAAGGACTGTTATAGAGAACAGATTTTGGAGACTGGGGTGCAGAAGGACTGACACAGAAAGCAGAGATTGGAGTCTGGGGTTCAGACAGACCGTTATAGAGAGCAGAGGTTGGATTCTGCAGTACAGGAGGACTGTTACAGAGAGCAGAGGTTGGAGACTGGGGTGCAGAATAAGTGTAAGAGATTGCAGATGTTGGTAACTAGGGTGCCGGGGGAATGTTGCAGAGAGGCAGAGTTTGGATACTGGGGTGCAGAAGAACTGTTGCGGAGAGCAGAGGTTAAAGACTGAGGTGCAGAAGGACTGTTGTAGAGATAAGAGGTTGGAGGACTGGGGTGTAGTAGGATCTTTGAAGAGAGAAGAGGTTAAAGACTGGGGTGCAGAAGGATCATTGCAGAGAGCAGAGGATGGAGACTTGGTTGCAGAAGACCTGCTACAGAGAGCAGATTTGGAGACTGGCGTGCAGAAAGCCTGTTACAGAGAGAAGAGGTTGGAGACTGGGGTGCAGAAGAACTGTTGTAGAGATCAGATGTTGGAGACTGGGGTGCAGTAGGATCATTGCAGAGAGCAGAGGTTAAAGACTGGGGTGCAGAAGAATCGTTGCAGAGAGCAGTGGTTGGAGACTTGGGTGCAGAAGGCCTGCTACAGAGAGCAGATTTAAAGACTGGCGTGCAGAAGGCCTGTTACAGAGAGAAGAAATTGGAGACTGGGGTGCAGAAGGACTGTAACAAAGAGCTGAGTTTGAAGACTGGTCATCTTAAGGATCTTAGGGAGAGCAGAAGTTGGAGACTATGGTACAGGTGGACTGTTACAGAGAGCAGTGGTTGGAGACTGGGGTGCAGAAGGAACGTGCAGAGCAGAGGTTTCAGACTGAAGTGCAGTAGTACTGTTACAGAGAGCAGAGGTTGGAGATTGAGGTGTAGAAGGACTGTTATGGAGAGCAGAATTTTGAGACTGAGGTGCAGAAGGACTGTTACAGAAAGGCAGAGATTGGAAATTGATATGCAGAAGGACCGTTACAGAGAGCAGAGGTTGGAGACTTCGGTATAGAAGGACTGTTACAGAGAGCAGAGTTCGGAGACTTGGGTGCAGAAGGACTTTTACAGAAAGCAGAGGTTGGAGACTGAGGTGAAGAAAGATAGACACAGAGAGCAGAGGTTGAAGGCTGGGGTTCAGAAGGACTGATACAGAAAAAAGAGGTTGTAGTCTGTGTTGCAGAAGGACCATTACAGAGAGCAGAGTTTGGTGAATGCAGTACAGAAGGACTGTTACAGAGAGCAGATATTGGAGACTGGGGAGCAGAAGGACTGTTGAAGGGGACAGAGATTGTAGACTGGGGTGCCGCAGGACCCTTGAAGAAAGCAGAGTTTGGAGACTAGGATGGAGAAGGAATGTTAGAAAGAGCAGAGTTTGGAAACTGGAGTGCAGAAAGATCTTACAGAGAGCATAGGTTGGAGACTGTGGTGCAGAAAGACTGTTGCAGAGAGCAGACGTTGGAGACTGGGGTTTAGAAAGATCGTTGCAGAGAGCAGAGTTTGCAGACTGGGGTGCAGAAGGCTGTTGCAGAGAGAAGAGTTTGGAGACTGAGGTGCAGAAGGACTGTTACAAAGAGCAAATGTTGGAGACTGGGGTTCAGATGGATCTTACAGAGAGCAGAGGTTGGAGACTGAGGTGCAGAAGGGTTGTAACAGACAGCAGAGTTAGGAGACTGGGGTGCAGGAGGTTCGTTGCAGACAGCAGAGTTTTCAAACTGTGGTGCAGAAGGACTGTTGCAGAGACTAGATGTTGGAGACTGGGGTGTAGAAAGACTGTTGCAGAGAGCAGAGTTTGGAGATTGGGTTAAAAATTATCGTTGCAGAGAGAAGAGATTGAAGACTGGTTTGCAGAAGGAATGTTAAAAAGAGCAGAGTTTGGAGACTGGGTTTGCGAAGGATCCTACAGAGAGCAGAGGTTGGAGACTGAAGTTCAGAAGGACTGTTACAGAGAGTAGAGGTTGGAGACTGAGGTGCAGAAGGACTGTAGCAGAGAACAGAGTTTGCAGTCTGAGGTGCAGAAGGATTGTTACAGAGAAAAGAGTTTGGAGACTGGGTGCAGAAGGACTGTTGCAGAGAGCAGAGGTTGGAGACTGAGGTGCAAAAGTCCTGTTACAGAGCTCAGAGTTTGGAGACTCGGTTGCAGAAGGACAGTTTCAGAGAGCCGAGGTTAAATACAGGGGTGCAGAAGGCCTGGTATAGAGAGCAGAGTTTTGAGACTGGCGTGCAAAAGGCCTGTTAAAGAGAGGAGATGTTGGGGACTGGGGAGCAGAAGGAATGTTACAGAGAGCAGAGTTTGGAGACTGGTTTGCTGAAGTAACTTACAGAGAGTAGATTTTGGAGACTGAGGTGCCGGTGGACTCTTACATAGAGCAGTGGTTGGAGACTGGGTTGCAGAAGAATAGTGGAGAGCAGAGGTTTCAGACTGAGATGTAGAAGGACTGTTACAGAGAGCAGAGTTTAGAGACTGACGTGACTGACGTGCAGAAGGACTGTTACAGAAAGCAGAGTTTGGAGACTGCGGTATTGAAGGACTGTTACAGAGACCAGAGGTTGGAGACTGGAGTGCAGAAGAACTGTTACAGAAAGCACAGGTTGGAGACTTAGGTGCAGAAGGATAGATACAAAGAGCAGAGGTTGGAGACTGGTGTTCAGAAGGACTGATTCAAAAAGCAGAGGTTGGAAACTGGGTTTCAGAAGAACCGTTACAGAGAGTAGAGGTTGGAAACTGCGGTACATAAAGTCTGTAACAGAGAGCAGATCTCGGAGACTGGGGAGCAGAAAGACTGTTGCAGAGGACAGAGTTTAAAGACTGCGTTGGAGAAGAAATGTTACAGAGACATAGTTTGGAAATTGGAGTGCAGAAGGATCTTACAGAGAGCAGAGGTTGGAGACTGGGGTGCAGAAGGAGTGTTGCATAGAGGAGACGTTGGAGACTGGGGTCCAAAAGTTTTGTTTCGTAGATCAGAGTTTGGAGACTGGGGTGCAGAAGGACTGTTGCAGAGAGCAGATGTTGGAGACTGGCGTGGAGAAGGACTGTTGCAGAGAGCAGATTTTAGAGACTGGGGTGCAGAAGGACTGTTACAGAGTGCAGAGTTTGGAAACTTGGGTGCAGAAAGACTGTTACAGAAAGCAGAGAAGAGGTTGGAGACTGGGAAGCAGATGGCCTGTTACCGAGTGAAGAGTTTGGACACTGAGGTGCAGAAGGCCTGTAACAGAGAGCAGAGTTTGGGGACTGGGGTGCAGAAGGACTGTTGCAGAGAGTAGACGTTGGAGACTGGGGTTCAGAATGATAGTTGCAGAGAGCAGAAGTTGGAGACTTATGTGCAGAAGGACTCTTACAGAGAGCAGAAGTTGGAGAATGGGTTGAAGAAGGCCTGTTACAGAAAGCAGAGTTTGGAGACTGGGGTGCAGAAGGACTTTTAGAGAGAGCAGAGTTTGGAGACCGGGTTGCAAAAGGATGTTACAGAGAGCAGAGGTTGGAGACTGAGGTGCAGAAGCACTGTTACAGAGAGAAGAGTTTTCAGACTGAGGTGCAGAAGAACCGTTGCAGAGAGGAGACTTGGAGACTGAGGTGCAGAAAAATTGATACAGAGAAAAGAGGTTGGAGACTGGGGTGCAGAAGAACTGATAACAGAAAGCAGAGGTTGGAGACTATGGTGTAGAAGGACCCTTACAGAGAGCAGAGGTTGGAGACTGCAGTACAGAAGGACTGTTACAAAGAGCAGAGGTTGGAGACTGGACTTGAGAAGACCTGTTTCAGAGAGCAGATGTTGGAGTCTGGGGTGCAAAATGACTGTACCCGAGAGCAGACGATGGAGACTGTGCTATAGAAGGACTGTTGCAGAGAGCAGAGGTTGGAGACTTGGGTTCAGATGGATCTTACAGGGATCAGAGTTTGCAGACTTGAATGCAAAAGGACAATTGCAGAGAGCAGATGTTGGAGACTTGGGTGGAGATGAATCGTTGCAGAGAGAAGAGGTTGGAGACTGGGGTTCAGAAGGGTATTACAGAGAGCAGAGTTTGGAGACTGTTTTGCAGAAGTCCTGTTACAGAGAGCAGAGGTTGAAGACTGTTGTGCAGAACGACTGTTACAGAGTGCAGAGTTTAAAGAATGTGTTGCAGAAGGATCATAGAGACAGCAGAGTTGGGAGACAGAGGTGCAGAAGGACTGTTATGGAGAGTAGAGGTAGAAGACTGGGGTGCAGAAGGGTCGTTGCAGAGAGCAGAAATTTTAAACTAAGGTGCAGAAGAACTGTTGCAGAGAGCAGATGTTGGTAACTAGGGTGCAGAACGACTTTTGTAGAGAGCAGAGATTGGAGACTGGGGTGCAGAAGTATCGTTGCAGAGAGCAGCGGTTGGAGACTGGGGTGCAGAAGGCCTGTTACAAAGAGGAGAGTTTGGAGACTGGGTATCTGAAAGATCTTACAGAGAGCAGAGGTTGGAGACTGAGGTGAATGTGGACTGTTACAGGAAGAAGTGGTTGGAGACTGGGGTGCAAAAAGATCGTGCAGAGACCAGAGGTTTTAGACTGAGGTGCAGAAGGACTGTTACAGAGAGTAGAGGTTAGAGACTGAGGTGTAGAAGGACTGTTATAGAGAGCAGAGTTTGAAGACTGAGGTGCAGAAGCACTGTTACATAAAGCAGAGGTTGGCAATTGGGGTGCAGAGGGACCATTACAGAGACCAGAGTTTGGAGACTGCGGTATAGAAAAAATGTTACAGAGAGCATAGTTTGGAGACTCGGGTGCAGAAAGAATGTTACAGAGAGAACAGGTTAGAGACTGCGGAGCAGAAGGATAGATACAGAAAACAGAGGTTTTAGACTGGGGTTTAGAAAGACTGATACAGAAAACAGAGTTTGAAGACTGGGGTGCAGAAGGACTGTTTCAGAGAGCAGAGGTTGGAGACTTAGGTGCAGAAGTCCTGTTACATAGAGCAGAGGTTGGAGACTGGGTTGCAGAAGGATCGTTGCAAAGAGCAGAGTTTGGAGACAGGGGTGCAGAATGATCTTTCAGAGAGCAGAATTTGGAGACTGAGGTGCAGAAGGACTGTTTCAGAGATTAGAAGTTGGAGACTGGGGTGCAGTAGGATCATTGCGGAGAGCAGAGGTTGGAGACAGGCGTGCAGAATGATCGTTGCATAGAGCAGAGTTTGGAGACTGGCGTGCAGAAGGCCTGTTACAGAGAGGAGAGGTTAGAGACTGGGGTGCAGAAGGACTGTTATAGAGAGCAGAGTTTGAAGACCCGGTTTCTTAAGGATCTTACAGAGAGCAGAGGTTGGAGATTGAGGTGCAGGGGAACTGTTACATAGAGCAGTGGTTGGAGACTGGGGTGCAGAAGAATCGTGGAGAGCAGAGGTTTCAGACTACGTGCAGGTGAATATTTACAAAGAGCAGTAGTTGTAGACTGGTGTGTAGAAGGACTGTTACAGAGAGCAGAGTTTGGAGACTCAGGTGCAGAAAAACTGTTACAGGAAGCAGAGTTTAGAAATTGCGGTGCAGAAGGACCGTTACAGAGAACAGAGTTTGGAGACTGCGGTACAGGACTGTTACCGAGAGCTGATGTTGGAGACGGGTGCAGAAGGACTCTTACATAGAGCAGAGTTTGGAGACTGGTGTGCAGAAGGATCTTTCGGAGAGCTGAGGTTGTGGACTGGGGTGCAGAAGGATCGTGGAAGAGAGAAGAGTTTTGAGACTGGGGTGCCGAAGACCTGCTACAGAGAGCAGAGTTTGGAGACTGGGGTGCAGAAGGACTGTTACAGAGAGAGCAGACTTTGGAGACTGGGTTTCAAAAGGATCTTACAGAGAACAGAGGTTGGAGACTGAGGTGCAGAATGACTGTTACAGAGAGCGGAGTTTGGAGACTGGGGTGCAGTAGAATCGTTGCCGAGAGCAGAGTTATCAGACTGAGGTTCAGAGAGACTGTTGCATAGAGAAGATGTAGGAGACTTGGGTGCAGAAGAATTGTTGCAAAGAGTAGACGTTGGAGACTGGGGTTCAGAAGGATCGTTGCAGAGAGCAGAGGTTGGAGACTGGGGTGCAGAAGGACTTTTACAGAGAGCAGAAGGTGGAGAATGGGTTGAAGAAGGCCTGTTACAGAGAGCAGAGTTTGGAGACTGGGGTGCAGAAGGAATTTTAGAGAGAGTAGAGTTTGGAGACCAAGTTGCAGAAGGATATTACAGAGAGCAGAGGTTGGAGACTGAGGTGCAGAAGCACTGTTACAGAAAGAATCGTTTGGAGACTGAGGTGCAGAAGGACTGTTAAGAGAGCAGAGGTTGGAGACATGAGTGCAGAAAAACTGATAGAGAAAGCAGGGGTTGGAGACTGGTGTGCAGGACAGTTACAGAGAGAATAGTTTGGAAACAGAAGTATAGAAGGACTGTTACAGAGAGTAGATGTTGGAAACTGGTGCGGAGAAGGACTGTATCAGAGATCAGATGTTGGAGACTGGGGTGCAGAAGCACTGTTGCTGAGAGGAGGTTGGAGACTGGGGTGCAGAAAGACTGTTCCAGAGAGTAGAGTTTGGAGACTGGGGTGCAGAAGAACTCTTGTGGAGAGCAGACGTTGGAGATTGGGGTGGAGAAGGACTGTTGATGAGAGCAGAATTTGGAGACTCAGGTGCAGAAGGAATGTTACAGAAAGCAGTTGGTAGAGACTTGAGTGCAGAAGTACTGATACAAAAAGCAGAGATTGGAGACTGGGGTGCAAAAAGACTGTTGTAGAGAGCAGATGTTGGAGACTGGGGTGCAGAAAGACTGTTGTATAGAGTAGAGGTTTGAGACTTGGGTGCAGAATGACTATTACAGAGAGTAGAGGTTGGAGATTGGGTTTCAGGAGAACTGTTGCAGAGAGCAGAGGTTGAAAACTGAGGTGGAGAAGGACTGTTACAGAGAGCAGAGGTTGGATACTGGGGTGCAGAAAGACTAATACAGAAAGCAGAGGTTGGAGACTGGGGTTGAGATGGACTGTTGCGGAGATCAGATGTTGGAGACTGGGGTGCAGAAGGACTGTTGCAGAGTGAAGGTAGAAGACTGGGGTTCAGAAGGACTGTTACAGAGAGCATAGGTTGGAGACTGGGGTGCAGTAGGACTATTGAAGAGAGCAGAGGTTGCAGACTGAGGTGCAGAAGGACTGTTACAGCAGCACAGTTTGGAGACTGTGGTGCAGAAGGACTGATACAGAAAGCAGAGTTTGGAAACTGGGGTGGAGAAAGACCACTAAAGAAAAAAGTGGTTGGAGACTGCGGAACAGAAGGACTATTACAGAGAGAAGAGGTTCCAGACTGGGGTGCAAAAGGACTGTTACAGAAAGCAGAGTTTGGAGACTGATTTTCAGAAAGATCATACAGAGAGCAGAGGTTGGAGACTGAGGTGCAGAAGAACTGTTACAGAGAGTAGATGTTGAAGACTAAGGTGTAGAAATACCATTGCAGAGAGCAGTGGTTGGAAACTGAGGTGCAGAAGGACTGTTGTGGATTGCAGAGGCTGGAGACTTGGGTGTAGAAGGACTGTTGCAGAGAGCAGAGGTTGGAGATTGGGGTGCAGCATGACTGTTGCAGTTAGCAGAATTTTGAGACTTTGGTGCAGAATGACTGTACAGAGAGCAGGGGTTGGAGACTTCAGTGCAGAAGGACTGATACAGAAAGCAGGGGTTGGAGACTCGTGTGCAGAAGACAGTTACAGAGAGAAGAGTTTGGAAACTGCAGTACAGAAGGACTCTTACAGAGAGCAGAGGTTGGATACTGGGGTGGAGTAGGACTGTTGCAGAGATCAGATGTTGGAGACTGGGGTGCAGAAGGACTCTTGCAGAGAGGAGTTAGGAGATTGGGGTGCAGAAAGACTGTTGCAGAGAGTAGGGGTTGGAGATTGGGGTGGAGAATGACTGTTGCTGAGACCAAAATTTGGAGTCTGAGGTGCAGAAGGACTGTTACACAGAGCAGTGGTTAGAGACTTGAGTGCAGAAGTACTGATACAGAAAGCAGAGTTTGGAGACTGGGGTACAGAAGGACTATTGTAGAGAACAGATGTTGGAGACTGGGGTGCAGAAAGACTGTTGCATAGAGTAGAGGTTGGAGACTTGGGTGCAGAAAAACTATTGCAGAAAGTAGAGGTTAGAGATTGGGGTGCAGAAGAACTGTTGCATAGAGTAGAGGTTGGAGACTGGGGTTGAGAAAGACTATTGCAGAGAGTACCATTTGGAGATTGGGGTGCCACAGGACTGTTGCAGAGAGCAGAGTTTGGAGACTGAAGTGGAGAAGGTCTGTTACTGAGAGCAGAGTTTGGAGACTGGGGTGGATAAGGACTGATACAGAAAGAAGAGGTTGGAGACTGGGGTGCAGAAGGACTATTGTAGAGAGCAGAGGTTGCAGACTGATGTGCAGAAGGACTGTTATAGCAGCAGAGTTTGGAGACTATGGTGCAGAAAGACTACTACAGAAAGCAGAGTTTTGAAACTAGGGTGCAAAAGGACCATTAAGGAAAACATGCGATCCAACATGGCGGCCGGCGAGGAAGCAGCAATTCCAACGTCTCCACTTTAACGGGATAAGAAAGACCAATTGGAACAGTGGCAGCCTATCTACGGAGGAACTTCTAGCATAATTCCCTTAAGAAGAGAGCTGCTGTGAACTGGTAGGTTTATTGGAAGTGATAGTTTGTCACAGAGAAGTGGATCTTGGACGGCCATGCGGGCACAGAGGTCTAGTTTCGCAGCCATCACCTGCTCCGGAAAGCGGCTGCCCCGGGAGGCTTAGCTCTCGCTTTGGGAGGAGCCGCCTCACCTGCCCGGTTCCTAACCACGCGGCTACAGCTACCTGGCTCTACAGGTAGCCCCACAGCGGTTGCAGAAATCAACTCCTGCAACCAGCAACCGCTTTTGCAAGAGGCGGACACCCGGAGCAACTTATCCAGTCCCACCCGAACCGGAATTCGCCCTCTGCCATCCGGGCTCCCCTGGGAGGCCTCGTGCTCACTCTGGGAGCAGCCGCCTCACCCACCCGGTCCCTAACCAGGCGGCCACAGCTACCCGGCTAGACAGAAGGCCACGCGGCGGGTGCAGAAGTCAAGTCCTGAAACCAGCAACCGCTTTTGCAAGCGGCAGACACCCGGAGCGACATGGCCCGCCCCGCCCGAACCAGCAGTTGGCCTCCACCATCCTGGCTCCCCTGGAAGGCCTAGTGCATGCTCTGGGAACAGCCGCCTCACCTGCCCGGTTCCTAACCACACGGTCGCAGCTACCCGGCTCTACAGGTGGCCCCCCTGGCGGGCGCAGAGGTCAAATCCCACAACCACCAGCAGCTACTGAAAGCGATGGCGGCCCTGTGCGGAGTGGCGGCCCAAAACGGCAGACGCCTCTGCCATATCGGCTCTCCCGGGAGGCCCTGCTCTCGCTCGGCGAACAGCCAAACCACCCGCCCGGATCTTAACCACGCAGACACAGCTACCCCACTCTTCACGTTGCTCCCGGTGGCCCGACTCAGCTAGAAGGGTCCCCGCATTGCCCAGCACATGGCCATGCCCTCCGGGCTCTGCTAATAGCCCTGCCCACCTGGCGAACAACCAGGAAACTTCAAAATATTTCTGTGGGGGTTACCGCAAGGACCAAAGGACTCTCGACACCCAACTCCCCTTACTGCCAGAGTCAGGCAGACCTGAGACCCACCAACGAAAGAGGCCTAGAGGCCTGCCAGCATGGTAGATACGCCACTCCAATTGGAGTAGGGGCAGAGCAGAGTAGCCGCCCGCATCCGGATCAGGCCCAACGACCCAAGGGGGTGATAGTCATATCACCACAATTGGAGTGGGGGCAGAGCAGAGCCGCCACCCGCACCCACAGCGTGGGCAGACCTGCGAACAACCGGCAGAGCAGGCCTAGCGGTCCGCCAGCGCGGTATTGAGATCACCCCAACTAGAGAAGGAGCACAGCCACTAACTGCTCTGCAAGGGAGATTTTTCAACTATACAAGAGCAATATAAATAATTAGGGGGAGAAACTCATAAACACAACAGTTTCACCAAGCAGAAAGAAATGTGAGCAGCATGAAAAGACAAGGAAAGAAAGGACCACAAGCAATGCAGGTCAACTAAACTTTAGAAGAGGTAATACCTGCAACAGATGGAATGACAGATAAAGAGTTCAGGATATATATGCTTCAGATGATCTGGAATCTCAAGAAAGACATGAGACAGCAAAATCAGACAATGAAAGATCACATTGACAAACAAATCCAGGAAGTAAAAAACCAATTTTACAGGGAGATAAATGTAATAAAAAACAAACAAATAGAAATTCTAGAAATGCAGGAAACAATAAACCAACTTAAAAACTCAATTGAGAATACTACCAGCAGAGTAGATCACTTAGAAG
Organism: Ictidomys tridecemlineatus; assembly: GCF_052094955.1. NCBI lineage: Eukaryota > Metazoa > Chordata > Mammalia > Rodentia > Sciuridae > Ictidomys > Ictidomys tridecemlineatus. Next base: position 140,934 of record NW_027522386.1, on the reverse strand, counting down.
AGAGAACATCAAACAATGAAGTCAAAGTATTTCAACTGGAAAAGAACATAGACAGCTCAACAAGTCTGCTAAGAAACCATGAGCAGAACATCCAAGAATTATGGGACAATATCAAAAGACCAAATTTAAGAGTCATTGGGATACAGGAAGGCACAGAGCTCCATACCAAAGGAATAAACAGTCTATTCAGTGAAATAATACGAGAAAACTTCCCAGACTTGAAGAATGAGACAGAATCCCAAATCCTAGAAGCCTACAGGACGACGAATGTGCAAAATCATAAGAGATCCACACCTAGACACATTATAATGAAGATGTCCAACATACAGAATAAGGAGAGAATTTTAAAAGCTGCAAGAGAAAGAAAGCAGATTACATTTAGGGGCAAACTAATCAGGATAACTGCTGATCTCTCAACACAGACTCTGAAAGCTAGAAGATCCTGGAATAACATATTTCAAACACTGAAAAAAAATGGGTTCCAACCAAGAATCGTGTATCCGGTGAAATTAAGCTTCAGGATAGAAGATGAAATTAAAACCTTCCACGATAAACAAAAGTTAAAAGAATTCACAGCTAGAAAAACATCTCTTCAAAAAATCCTTTGCAAAACATTACAGGAAGAGGAAATGGACAATAACATTGAAAACCAACAATGGGAGGTAGGACAGTAAAGGGGGGAATGTAGTCAAAGAGAATAACAAAACAGGTTTTGTAACATCAATAAACAAATATGGCTAGAAGAACAAACCATATCTCAATAATAACCCTAAATGTTAATGGCTTAAACTCACCAATTAAGAGACACAGGCTAGTAGAATGGATCACAAAACAAGACCCAACAATATGCTGCCTACAGGAGACGCATCTGATAGGAAAAAATATTCATAGACTGAAGGTGAAAGGTTGGGAAAAATCATACCACTCATATGGACTGCGGAAGCAAGCAGGAGTGTCCATACTCATATCTAATAAAATAGATTTCAAGCCAAAGTTAATCAAAAAGGATAAAGAAGGACACTTCATACTGCTCAAGGGAACCATACACCAAGAAGACATAACAATGATAAATATATATGCCCCAAATAATGGTGCAGCTGTGTTCATCAAGCAAACTCTTCTCAAGTTCAAGAGTCTAATAGATCACCATACAATAATCATGGGAGACTTCAAAACACCTCTCTCACCACTGGACAGATCTTCCAAACAAAAGTTAAATAAGGAAAATATAGAACTCAATAACACAATTAACAACCTAGACTTAATTGACATATATAGACTATACCACCCAACATCAAGTAGTTACACTTTTTCTGAGCAGCACATGGAACCTTCTCAAAAATAGACCATATATTATGTCACAAGGCAACTCTTAGACAATATAAAGAGGTAGAGATAATACCATGCATCTTATCTGATCATAATGGAATAAAACTGTAAATCAATGATAAAAGAAAAAAAGAAAAATCAAGCATAATTTGGAGAATGAACAATAGGATGCTGAATGATCAATGGGTTTTAGAAGACATCAAGGAGGAAATTAAAAACTTTTTAGAGTTGAATGAAAACACAGACACAACATATCGGAATCTATGGGACACATTGAAAGCAGTTCTAAGAGGAAAATTCATTGCTTGGAGTTCATTCTTCAAAAAAAAGAAAAAAAAACAACAACAAATAAATCATCTCTTACTTCATCTCAAAATCCTAGAAAAAGAAGAGCAAAACAACAGCAAAAAAGTAGAAGTCAAGAAATAATTAAAATCAGAGCTGAAATTAATGAAATTAAAACAAAAGAAACAATTGACAAAACTAAAAGTTGGTTCTTTGAAAAAATAAATAAAATCGACAGACCCTTAGCCATGCTAACAAACAGAAGAAGAGAGAGAACTCAAATTACTAATATACGGGATGAAAAAGGCAATATCACAACAGACACTTCAGAAATACAGAAGATAATCAGAAATTATTTTGAATCTTTATATTCCAATAAAATAGAAGATAGTGAAGGCATAGATAAATTCCTTAAGTCTTATGATCTGGCCAGATTGAGTCAGGAGAATATAGACAACCTAAACAGATCAATAACAATAGAGGAAATAGAAGAAACCATCAAAAGATTACCAACTAAGAAAAGCCCAGGACCGGATGGGTATACAGCAGAGTTTTACAAAACCTTTAAAGAGGAACTAACACCAATACTTTTCAAGCTATTTCAGGAAATAGAAAAAGAGGGAGAACTTCCAAATTCATTCTACGAGGCCAACATCATCCTGATTCCGAAACCAGAAAAAGACACTTCAATGAAAGAAAACTACAGACCAGTATCTCTAATGAACCTTGACGCAAAAATCCTCAATAAAATTCTGGCAAATCGGATTCAAATACATATCAAAAAAATTATACACCATGATCAAGTAGGATTCATCCCTGGGATGCAAGGCTGGTTCAATATACGGAAATCAATAAATGTTATTCACCACATCAATAGACTTAAAAATAAGAACCATATGATCATCTCAATAGATGCAGAAAAAGCATTCAACAAAGTTCAGCATCCCTTTATGTTCAAAACTCTAGAAAAATTAGGGATAACCAGAACATACCTCAACATTGTAAAAGCAGTCTATGATAAGCCACAGGCCAGCATCATTCTGAATGGAGAAAAATTGAAGGCATTCCCTCTAAGATCTGGTACAAGACAGGGATGCCCTCTCTCACCACTTCTGTTCAACATAGTCCTTGAAACACTGGCCAGAGAAATTAGACAGACGAAAGAAATTAAAGGCATAAAAATAGGAAAAGAAGAACTTAAATTATCACTATTTTCAGATGATATAATCCTATACCTAGCAGACCCAAAAGGGTCTACAAAGAAGCTATTAGAGCTAATAAATGAATTCAGCAAAGTGGCAGGATATAAGATCAACATGCATAAATCAAAGGCATTCCTGTATATCAGCGACAAATCCTCTGAAACGGAAATGAGGACAACTACTCCATTTAAAACATCCCCCCAAAAAATAAAATACTTGGGAATCAACCTAACAAAAGAGGTGAAAGATTTATAAAATGAAAATTACAGAACCCTAAAGAAAGACATAGAAAAAGACCTTAGAAGATGGAAAAATATACCCCGCTAATGGATAGGCAGAACTAACATCATCAAAATGGCGATATTACCAAAAGTTCTCTATAAGTTCAATGCAATACCAATCAAAATCCCAACAGCATTTCTTGTAGAAATAGATAAAAGAATCATGAAATTCATATGGAATAATAAGAGACCCAGAATAGCAAAAAAAAAATGCTAAACAGGAAGTGTGAATCAGGCGGTATAGCGATACAAGACTTCAAACTATACTACAGAGCAATAGTAACAAAAACAGCATGGTACTGGTACCAAAACAGGCAGGTGGACAAATGGTACAGAATAGAGGACACAGTAACCAATCCACAAAACTACAACTACCTTATATTTGATAAAGGGGCTAAAAGCATGCAATGGAGGAAGGATAGCATCTTCAACAAATGGTGGTGGGAAAACTGCAAATCCATTTGCATAAAAATGAATCTCAATCTCTATCTCTCGCCATGCACAAAAGTTAACTCAAAATGGATCAAGGAGCTTGATATTCAATCAGAGACACGACATCTGATAGAAGAAAAAGCTGGCTACGATCTATATACTGTGGGATTGGGCCGCAAATTCCTAAATAGGACACCCATAGCGCAAGAGTTAACAACTAGAATCAACAAATGGGACTTACTCAAACTAAAAAGTTTTTTCTCAGCAAAAGAAACAATAAGAGAGATAAATAGGGAGCCTTCATCCTGGGAACAAATGTTTAATCCACACACATCTGATAGAGCCCTAATAACCAGAATATAAAAAGAACTCAAAAAATTAGACAATAAGATAATAACCCAATCAATAAATGGGCCAAGGACCTGAATAGACACTTCTCAGAGGAGGACATACAATCAATCAATAAGTACATGAAGAAATGCTCACCATCGCTAGCAGTCAGATAAATGCAAATCAAAACTACCCTAAGATACCATCTCACTCCAGTAAGATTGGCACCCATTAGGAAGTCAAACAACAATAAGTGCTGGAGAGGATGCGGGGAAAAGGGCACTCTTGTTCATTGCTGGTGGGACTGCAATTTGGTGCAGCCAATTTGGAAAGCAGTATGGAGATTTCTTGGAAAACTGGGAATGGAACCACCATTTGACCCAGCTATTCCCCTTCTCGGTCTATTCCCTAAAGGCTTAAAAAGAGCATGCTACAGGGACACTGCTGCATCGATGTTTATAGCAGCACAATTCACGATAGCAAGATTGTGGAACCAAACTAGATGCCCTTCAATAGATGAATGGATAAAAAAATGTGGCATTTATACACAATGAAGTATTAATCTGCATTAAGAAAGGACAAAATCACAGAATTTGGAGGGAAATTGATAGCATTAGAGCAGATTATGCTAAGTGAAGCTAGTCAATTGTTAAAAAAACAAATACCAAATGACCACTTTGATATGAGGGGAGTAAACAAGGACAGGGTAGGGACGAAGAGCTTGAGAAGAAAATTTACATTAAACAGGAATAAGAGGTGGGAGGGAAAGGGAGTGAGAAGGGAAATCGCATGGAAATGGAAGGCGATCCTCAGGGTTATACAAAATGATATATAAGAGGAAAGGAGGGGTAAGACAAGATAATACAAATTCAAGAAATGATTTACAGTAGAAGGGGTAGAGAGAGAAAAGGGGAGGGGATAGTAGAGAATAGGACTGACAGCAGAATACATCAGACACTAGAAAAGCAAAATGTCAATCAATGGAAAGGTAACTGATGTGATACAGCAATCTATATACGAGGTAAAGTTGGGAGTTCATAACCCGCTTGAATCAAACTGTGAAATATGATGTATTAAGAACTGTGTAATGTTTTGAACAACCAACAATAAAAAAAAATAAAAAAAATAAAACAGAGGTTGGAGACTTCGGAACAGAAGGACTGTTACAGAGAGCAGATGTTAGAGACTTGGGTGCAGAAGAAGTGTTGTAGAAAACAGAAGAACTGTGTAAGGTCTTGAATGACCAACAATAAAAAATAAATAAAAAAAAAAAAAAGAAAGAAAACAGAGGTTGGAGACTGGGGTGCAGAAGGACCGTTGCAGATTGAAGACTTGGAGACTGAGGTGCAGAAGGATTGATACAGAGAGCAGAGGTTGAATACTGGGATGTAGAAGGACTGTTGCAGAGAGCAGAGGTTGGAGATTGGGGTGCACAAGGACTGTTGTAGAGAGCAGAATTTGGACACTGAGGTGCAGAAGGACTGTTACAGAGAGCAGAGTTTGGAGACTTGTTTGCAGGAAAAACTGATACAGAAAGCAGAGGTTTAAGACTGGGGTGCAGAAGGACCGTTACAGAGAGAAGTGTTTGGAAACTGCAGAACAGAAGGACTGTTACAGAGATCAGAGGTTGGATACTGGCATGGAGAATGACTGTAGCAGAGATCAGATGTTGGGGACTGGGGTGCAGAAGGACTGTTGCAGAGAGGAGGTTGGAGACTGGGGTGCAGAAGGACTGTTGCAGAGAGTAGGTGTTGGAGACTGGGGTGCAGAAGAACTGTTGCAGAGGAGACGTTGGAGATTGGGGTGGAAAAGGACTTTTGCTGAGACCAAAATTTGGAGTCTGAGGTGCAGAAGGACTGTTACAGAGAGCAGTGGTTAGAGACTTGAGTGCAGAAGTACTGATACAGAAAGCAGAGATTGGAGACTGGGGTGCAGAAGGACTATTGTAGAGAGTAGATGTTGGAGACTGGGGTGCAGAAAGACTGTTGCATAGAGTAGAGGTTGGAGACTTGGGTGCAGAAGGACTATTTCAGAGAGTAAAGGTTGGAGACCGGGGTCGAGAAAGACTGTTGCAAAGAGTAGCATTTGGAGATTGGGGTGCCACAGGACTTTTGCAGAGAGCAGAGGTTGGAGACTGAAGTGGAGAAGGACTGATACAGAAAGCAGAGGTTTGAAACTAGGGTGCAGAAGGACCATTAAAGAAAACAGATGTTGGAGACTTCGGAACAGAAGGACTGTTACAGAGAGCAGAGGTTGGAGACATGGGTGCAGAAGAAGTGTTGTAGAAAACAGAGGTTGGAGACTGGGGTGCAGAAAGACCATTGCAGAGAGAAGACTTGGAGACTAAGGTTCAGAAGGATTTATACAGAGAGCAGAGGTTGGAGACTGGGGTGAAGTAGGACTGTGACAGAGAGCAGAGGTTGGAGATTGGGGTGCAGCATAACTCTTGAAGAGAGCAGAGGTTTGAGTCTGACGTGCAGAAGGACTGATACAGAAAGCAGAGTTTGGAGAGTGGGGTGCAGAAGGACCATTACAGAGAGCAGAGGTTTGAAACTACAGTACAGAAGGACTGTTACAGAGAGCAGAGTTTGGAGACTGGGGTGTAGAAGTACTGTTATAAAGAGAAAAGTTTGGAGAATGGGGTGCAAAATAAGTGTTGTAGAGAACAGAGTTTGGAGACTCGGGTGAAGAAAGACAATTGTAAAAAGCAGAGGTTTAAGATTAAGGCGCAGAAAGACTGTTGTGGAGAGCAGAGGTTGGAGTGTGAAGTGCAGAAAAACTGATAGAGAAAGCAGAGTTTGTAGACTGGGGAGCAGAAGGATCATTACAGAGAGTAGAGTTTGGAGACTGCAGTACAGAAGGACTGTTATAGAGAGCAGAGGTTAGAGACTGAGATGAAGAAGGATTGTGGCAGAGAGCAGATTTTGGAGACTGGTGTGCAGAAGAACTGTTGCAGAGAGCAAGGTTGAAGACTGGGGTGCAGAAGGACTGTTGCAGAGAGCAGAGGTTGCAGAGTGAGGTGCATAAGGACTATTACAGAGAGCAGAGTTTAGAAAATGTGTTGCAGAAGGACTGATTCAGAAAGCAGAGGTTGGAGACTGGTTTGAAGAAGGACCCTTACAGAAAATAGAGGTTGAAGACCCTTGTACATAAGAATTGTTGTAGAGAACAGAGGTTGGAGACTGTGGTGCAGAGGGACCATTGCAGAGAGCAGAGTTTAAAGGCTGGGGTGCAGAAGGAATGTTACAGAGAGAAAAGTTTGGAAACTGAGGTGCAGGAGCATCTTACAGAGAGAAGAGTTTGGAAACTGGGGTTCAAAGAGACCGTTGCAGAGAGCAGAGTTTGGAGACTGAGGTGCAGAAAGACTGTTGCAGTTTGCAGATATTGGAGACTTGAGTGTAGAAGAACTGTTGCAGAGAGCAGAGGTTGGAGATTGGGGTGCAGAAGGACTATTGCAGAGAGCAGAATTTGGACACTTAGGTGCAGAAGGACTGTTAAAGAGAGCAGAGGTTGGAGACTTGATTGCAGAAGGACTGATACAGAAAGCAGAGGTTTGAGACTGGGGTGCAGAAGGACCGTTACAGAGAGAAGGGTTTGGAAACTGCAGTACAGAAGGACTGTTACAGAGAGCAAAGATTGGAGACGGGTGAAGAAGAACTGTTGCAGAGATCAGATGTTGGAGACTAGTGTGCAGAAGGACTGTTGCATAGAGTAGAGGTTGGAGATTGGGGTGTAGAAGAACTGTTATAGAGAGGAGAGGTTGAAAACTGGGTTGTAGAAAGACTGTTGCAGAGAGGAGAGTTTGGAGACTTGGGTGCAGAAAGACTGTTGCAGAGAGCAGAATTTGGAGACTAGGGTACAGAAGGACTGTTGCAGAGAGCAGATGTTTTAGACTGTGGTTCAGAAGAACTGGTAGAAGAGAGCAGTGGTTAGAGAATGGGGTGCAGAAATAAGGTTGCAGAGAGCAGAGGTTGGAGAGAGAGGTGCAGAAGGACTATTATAGAGAGCAGAGGTTGGAAACAGTGGTGCAGAAGGACTGATACAGAAAGCAGAGGTTTGAGATTGTGGTGCAGAAGGACCGTTACAGAGAGCAGAGGTTGAAGACTGCGGTACAGAATAACTGTTACAGAGAGCAGAGGTTGAAGACTGCGGTACAGAATAACTGTTACAGAGAGCAGAGTTTGGAGACTCAGGTACAGAAAGAATGTTACAGAGAGCAAAGTTTGGAGACAGAGGTACATAATTACTGATACAGAAACCAGAGGTTGGAGACTGGGGTGCAGAAGGACCGTTACAGAGAGCAGAGGTTGGAGACTGGGGTGCAGAAGGACCATTACTGAGAGAAGAGCATGGAGACTCAGGTTCATAAGGACTGTTGCAGAGAGCAGTTTTTGGAGACAAGGGTACAGAAGGACCGGTGCAGAATCCAGAGTTTGGAGACTGTCATGAAAAAGGAATGTTACAGAGAGCAGAGTTTGAAAACTGGGATGCAGAAGGATTTTACAGAGAGCAGAGTTTGGAGACAGGGGTGCAGAAGGACTGTTGAGGAGAGGAGACGTTGGAGACTGGGGTGCAGAAGGATCGTTGCAGAGAGCAGAGGTTGTAGACTGAGGTGCAAAAAGATTGTTACAGAGAGTAGAGGTTGGAGATTGGGGTGCAAAAGGCCTGTTACAGACAGCAGAGGTTGAAATCTGGGGTGCAAAATAACTGTTACAGAGAGCAGAGTTTTGAGAGAAGGTTGCAGAAGGATCTTACAGAGAGCAGAGATTTTAGACCTAGGTGCAGCAGGACTGTTACAGAGAGCAGAGGTTTGAGACTGGGGTGCAGAAGGCCTGTTACGGAGAGCAGAGTTTGGAGACTGGGGTGCAGAAGGACTGATACAGAGGGCAGAATTTTTAGACTGGGTTGCAGAAGGATCTAACAGAGAGCAGATGTTGGAGACTGAGGTGTAGAATGATCATTGCAGAGAGAAGAGTTTGGAGACTGGGGTGCTGAAGGCCTGTTACAGAGAGCAGAGTTTGGAGACTAAGGTGCAGAAGGCCTGTTAAAGAGAGCAGAGTTTGAAGACTGGGGTGCAGAAGGATTGTTATAGAGAGCAGAGTTAGGATACTGGGTGGCAGAAGGATCTTACGGAGAGCAGACTTTTTAGACTGAGGTGAAGGAGGACTGTTACAGAGAGCGGTGGTTGGAGACTGGGGTGCAGAGGGATCGTGCAGAGAGAAGAGGTTTAAGACTGAGGTGTAGAAAGACTTTTAAAGAGAGCAGTGGTTGGAGACTGCGGTGCAGAAGGACTGTTACAGGGAGCAAATTTTGGAGCCTGAGTTGCAGAAGGATCTTACATAGAGGAGAGTTTGGAGACTGAGGTGCCGAAGGACTGTTACAGAGAGCAAAGGTTGGAGTCTGGGGTGCAGAAGGATTGTTGCAGAGAGCGAAATTTTCAGACTGAGGTTAAGAAGGACTGTTGCAGAGAGCAGATTTTGGAGACTGGGGTGCAGAACGATCGTTACAGAGAGCAGAGGTTGGAGACTGGGGTGCAGAAGTCCTGTTACAGAGAGCAGAGTTCTGAGACTGAGGTGCAAAAGAACTTTTACAGAGAGCAGAGGTTTGAGACTGAGTTGCAGAAGGACGGTTGCAGGGAGCAGATATTGGAGTCTGCAGTACATAAGGACTGTTTCAGAGAGCTGAGGTTGGAGACTAGGGCACACAAGGACTTTTTCAGAGAGCAGATGTTGGAGACTGTTGTTCAGAAGGACTGTTGCAGAGAGCAGAAGTTGGAGAATGGGGTAAAAAAAGACTTTTGCAGAGAGCAGAGTTTGGAGACTGAGGTTCAGATGGACGGAAAATGAAAGCAGAGGTTGGAGAGTGGCGTGCAAAAGGACCTTTAAAGAGAGCAGAGTTTGGAGACTGTGGTACAGAAGGACTATTACAGAGAGCAGAATTTGGAGACTGGGAGCAGAAGGACTGTTACAGAGAGCAGAAATTGTAGTCTAAGCTGCAGAAGGACTGTTACAGAAAGCAGAGTTTGGAGACTGGGGTCCAGAAGGAACATTACAGAGAGAAGTTGGAGACTGTAAGACAGAAGGACTGTAACAGAGAGCAGAGGTTGGAAACTGGGGTGCCAAAAAACTGTTGCAGAGGGTAGACGCTGGAGACTGAGGTGCAGAAGGACTATGACAGAGAGCAGAGGTTGGAGACCTGAGTGCAGAAGGAATGATAGAGAAAGCAGTGGTTGGAGAGTGGGGTGCAGAAGGACCGTAATAGAGAGGAGTTTGGAAACTGCAGTACAGAAGAAATGTTACAGAAAGCAGATGATGGAGACTGGGGTGGAGAAGGACTGTTGCAGAGAGCAGATGTTGGAGACTGGGGTTCAGAAGAACTGTTGCAGAGAGCAGAGGTTTAAGACTGGTGTTGCAGAGAGCAGAGTTTGAAGAGTGAGGTGCAGAAGGACTGTTACAGATAGCAGAGTTTGGAGACTGTGGTGCAGAAGGACTGATACAGAAAGAAGAGGTTGGAGACTAGGGTGCAGAAGGACCCTTACAGAGAACAGAGGTTGTAGACTGTGGTACAGAAGAACTGTTGTAGAGAACAAGGTTGGAGACTGGGGTGCAGAGGGACCATTGCAGAGGGCTGACGTTGGAGAGTGGGGTGCAGAAGGAATGTTACAGAGAGCAGAGCTTGGAAACTGGGGTGTAGAAAAATCTTACAGAGAGGAAAGTTTGGAGACTGGGGTGCAGAAGGATTGTTGCAGAGGGCAGACGTTGGAGACTAGGGTGCAGAAACATCGTTGCAGAGAGTAGATTATGGAGACTGAAGTATAGAAGGACTGTTCTAAAGAGCAGAGGTTGGAGACTGGGGTGAAGAAGGACTCTTGCAGAGAGCAGTTGTTTATGACTGAGGTGCAAAAAAACTGTTACAGGGAGCAGTGTTTGGAGACTGGGGTGCAAAAGGACTTATACTGAGTGTAGAGTTTTGAGACTGGGGAGCAGAAGGATCTTACAGAGAGGAAAGTTTGGAGACTGGAGTGCAGAACGATTGTTGCAGAGAGCAGACGTTGGAGATTGGGGAGCAGAAGGCGTGTTGCAGAGAGCAGTTGTTGAAGACTGAGGTGCAGAAAAACTGTTAAAGAGAGCAGTGTTTGGAGACTGAGGTGAAGAGGGACTGATGAAGAGAGCAGAGGTTGGAGACTGGGTGCAGAAGGACTGTGCTGAGTGCAGTGTTTCCAGACTGGGGTGCAGAAAACTGTTGCAGAGGTTGAAGACTGCGGAGAAAGACTGTTACAGAGAGCAGAGGTTGAATCCTGGGGTGCAGAAATACGGATACAGAAAGCAGAGTTAGGAGACTGAGGTGCAGAAGGACCGTTCCAGAGAATAGAGTTTAAAGACTGTGGTATAGACGTACTGTTGCAGAGAGCAGAGGTTGGAGACTGGGGTGCAATAGGACTGTTGTAGAGAGCAGAGGTTGTAGAATGGGGTGCAGAAAAATCGTCCCAGAGAGAAGAGGTTGGAGACTGAGGTGCAGAAAACCTGTTACACAGAGAAGAGCTTGGAAACTGGGGAGCAGAAGGCCTGTAACATAGAGCAGTGTTTGGAGACTGGGTGCCATAAGGATCTTACAGAGAGCAGAGGTTGGTGACTGAGGTGCTGAAGGACTGTCAGAGAGAGCAGAGGTTGTAGACTTTGGTCCACAAAGATCGTTGCAGAGAGCTGAGTTTTCAGAATGAGGTTTAGAAAAACTGTTGCAGAGAGCAGATGTTGGAGACTGGGGTGCAAAAGAACTGTTGCAGAAAGCAGAGTTTGATGACTTGGGTGTAAAAATCGTTGCAGAGAGCGGAGGGTGGAGACTGGGGTGCTGAAGGAATGTTACAGAGAGCAGATTTTGGAAACTGGAGTGCAAAAGGACTGTTACAGAGAGCAGATGTTGAAGACTGAGGTGCAGAAAGACCTTTGCAAAGAGAAGAGTTTGGAGACTGAGGTGCAGAAGGACTGTTGAAGAGTGTACAGGTTAAAGACTTGGGTGTAGAAAGACTTTTTCATAGACCATAGGTTGGAGATTGGGGTGCCAAAGGACTGTTGCAGAGAGCAGACGTTGGAGACTGAGGTGCAGAAGGACTGTTACAGAGAGCAGAGGTTTGAGACTTGAGTGCAGAAGGACTGATAGAGAAAGCAGAGGTTGGAGAGTGGGGTGCAGAAGGACCATTACAGAGAGAAGAGTTTGGAAACTGCAGTACAGAAGGACTGTTACAGAGAGCAGAGGTTGAAGACTGGGTTGCAGAAGTCCTGTTACAGAGAGCAGAGTTTGGAGACTGTTGTGCAGAAGGACTGTTACAGAGTGCAGAGTTTAAAGACTGGGTTGTAGAAGGATGTTACAGAGAAAAGAGTTGGGAGAATGAGGTGCAGAAGGACTGTTACAGAGAGCAGAATTAGGATACTGGCGTGCAGAAGGGTGGTTTAAGGGAGAAGAGTTTTCAGACTGAGGTTCAGAAGAACTGTTGCGGAGAGCAGATGTTAGAGACTGGGCTGCAGAAGGATGTTGCAGAGAACAGAGTTTGTAGACTGAGATGCAGAAGTACTGTTACAAAGAGCAGAGGTTGGAAATTGGGTTGCAGATGGACTGAATCAGAAAGTAGAGTTTGGAGACTCGGGTGCAGAAGGACTGGTGCAGAGAGCAGAGGTTGGAGAATGGGTTGCAAAAGGCCTGTTACAGAGAGCAGAGGTTGGAGACTGGGGTGCAGAAAAACTGTTACAGACAGAAGAGTTTGGAGACAGGGTTTCAGAAGCATCTTCCAGAGAGCAGAGCTTAGAGACTGTGGTACAGCAGGACAGTTACAGAGAACAGAGGTTGGAGACTGGGGTGCAGAAGGATCGTTGCAGAGAACAGAGTTTTCAGACTGAGGTGCAGACGGACTGTTGCAGAGAGCAGATATTGTAGACTGGGGTGCAGAAGGACTGTTGTAGAGAGCAGAGGATGGAGACCGGGGTGCAGAGTATCGCTGTAGCGAGCAAATCTTTGAGACCAGCGTCCAAAAGGAATGTTACAGAGAACAGAGGTTGGAGAAGGGGTGCAGAAGGACTGTTACAGAGGGCAGAGTTTACAGACTGGGTTGCAGAAGGATTTAGAGAGAGCAGATGTTGGAGACTGAGCTGCAGAAGGACTGTTACAGAGAGTAGAGTTTTGAGACTAAGGTGCAGAAGGCTAGTTGAAGAGAGCAGAGGTTGGAGATTGGGGTGCAGTAGAACTTTTATAGAGAGCTGAGTTTTCAGACAAGGTTGCACAAGGATCTTACAGAGAGCAGAGTTGTAGACAGATGTGCAGCAGGACTGTTACAGAGAGCAGAGTTTGGAGACTGGGGTGCAGAATGATCGTTGTAGAGAACAGAGTTGTCAGACTGAAATGCAGAAGGACTTTTGCAGAGAGAACATGTTGGAGACTGGGGTGCAGAAGGACTGTTGCAAAGAGCAGAGTTTGGGGACTGGGGTGCAGAAAGATCGTTGTAGAGAGCAAAATTTTGAGACTGGAGTGCAGAAGGATTGTTATAGAGAACAGAGGTTGGAGACTGGGGTGCAGAAGTCCTATTACAAAGAGCAGAGTTTGAAGAAGGGATTCAGAAGTACATTTACAGAGAGTAATTTTTGGAGACTGAGGTGCAGAAGGACCATTGCAGAGAACAGAGTTTGAAGACTGAGGTGCAGAAGGATTGTTACAGAGAGCAAAGTTTGGAGACTGGGTTGCAGAGAGACTGTTGCAGAGAGCAGAGGCTGGACACTGGGGTGTAGAAGGACTTCGTGGAGAGCACACGTTAGAGATTGGGGTGCAGAAGAACTGTTGCAGAATGCAGATGTTGGAGACTTGGGTGCAGAAGGACTGTTGCAGAGAGCAGAGTTTTTAGACTGAGGTGCAGAAGCACTGTTACAGAGAGCAGAGGTTGGAGAATGGGGTGCAAAAGGCCTGTTACAGAGAGCAGAGTTTGAAGACTGGGGTGAAGAAGGACTGTTAAAGAAAGCAGGGTTTGGAGACAGGGTTGCAGAAGGATTGTTGCAAAGAACATAGTTTTCAGACTGAGGTGCAGAAGGACTGTTGCAGAGAGCAGAGTTTGGAGACTGAGTTGCAGAAGGACTGTTACAGAAAGCAGAGTTTGGAGACTGGGGTGCAGAAGAACTGATAGAGAAAGCTGATGTTGGAGTCTGGGGTTCAGAAAGACTATTACAGAGAGCAGAGTTTTGAGACTGTGGTATAGAAGGACTGTTATAGAGAGCAGAGGTTGGAGACTGAGGTCCAGAAAGATTGTTACGGAGATCAGTGGGTGGAGACTGGGATGCAGAAGGACAGTTACAAAGAGCACAGATGGAGACTGTTGTGCAGAAGAAATGTTGCAGAGAGCAGAAGTTGGAGACTGGGGTGCAGAAAGACTGTTACTGAGAGCAAAGGTTGGAGACTGGGGTGCAGAAGAACTGATAAAGAAAGCTGACATTAAAGACTGGGGTTCAGAAGGACCATTACAGAGAGCAGAGTTTTGAGACTGCGGTACAGAAGGACATTTACAGAGAGCAGAGTTTAGAGACTGAAGTGCAGAAGGAGTGTTGCAGGGAGTAGAGGTTTGAGACTTTGGTGCAGAAGGATTGTGGCACAGAGCAGAGTTTGGAGACTGAGGTGAAGAAGGACTGTTACCTAGAGCAGAGGTTGGAGACTGGGGTGCAGAAGTACTGATACAGAAAGCAGAGTTCGGAGACTGGGGTGCAGAAGGACCGTTACAGAGAGCAGATTTTAGAGACTGCACTACAGAGAACAGATGTTGGAGAAGGGGTGCAGAAGGTCTGTTACAGAGGGCAGAGTTTACAGACTTGGTTGCAGAAGGATCTTACAGAGAGCAGATTTTGGAGACTGCAGTACAGAAGGACTTTTACAGAGAGCAGAGGTTGGAGACTGGAGTGTAGAAGAACTGTTTTATAGAGCAGATGTTTGAGTCTGTGTTGCAAAAGGACTGTTGGAGAGAACAGAGGATAAATTCTGGAGTACAGAAGTACTGTTGCAGAGAGCAGAATTTGCAGACTGAGTTGCGGAAGGACTGTTACAGCGGGCAGAGTTTGGAGAGTGTGGTGGAAAACGACGGATACAGAAAGCAGAGGTTGGATACTGGGGTGCATAAGTACCCTTACAAAGAACAAAGGTTGGAGACTGCGGTACAGAAGGACTGTTACAGAGAGCAGAGTTTGGAGACAGGGGTGCAGAAAAACTGTTGCAGAGAGCAGAGGTTTGAGACTGAGGTGCAGAAGGATTGTTACAGAGAGCAGAAGTTGGAGACTGTGGTGCAGAAGGACTGTTGCAGAATGCAGAAGTTGGAGACTGGGGTGCGGAAAAACTGTTGAAGAGAACGGAGTTTCGAGACTTAGGTGCAGAAGGACCGTTGCTGAGAGCAGCATTTGGAGACTGAGTTGAAAAAGGATTGTTACAGAGAGAAGAGGTTGGAGACCGAGGTGCTGAAGAACTTTTACAGAGAGCAGAGGTTGAAGACTGGGGTGCAGATAGATCTTACAGAGAGCAGAGATTGGAGACTGGGGTGCAGAAGGACTGTTATAGAAAGCAGAGATCGGAGACTTGGGTGCAAAAGGACTGTTGTAGAGAGAAGAGGTTGAAGCTGAGGTGCAGAAGGACTGCTGCAGAGAAAAGAGGTTGGAGATGAGTTTCAGAAGGACTTTTACAGAGAGCAGAGTTTGGAGACTGGGGTGCAGAAGGACTGATATAGAAAGCAGAGTTTGGAGACTGCGGTGCAGAATGACCGTTACAGAGACTAGAAGTTGAAGTCTGTTTTACAGAAGGACTTTTACAGAGAGCAGAGTTTGCACACTGGGGTGCAGAAGGACTATTGCAGACAACAGAGTTTGGAGACTGAGGTGTAGAAAGACCGTTGCACAGAGCAGAGTTTGGAGACTGATGAGCAGAAGCATTGTTACAGAGAGCAGAGTTTGGAGACTGGGGTACAAAAAGACTGTTTCAGAGAGCAGAGGTTGGAAACTGGGTGCAGAAGGATCTTCAAGAGAGCAGAGGTTGGAGACTGGGGTGCAGAAGAACTGTTGCAGAGTTCAGATGTTGGAGACTGGGGTGTAGAAGGATCGTTGAAGAGAGAATAGGTTGGATACTGGTGTGCTGAAGGCCTGTTACATAGAGCTGAGTTTGTAGACTGGGGTGCAGGAGGCCTGTTACAGAGAGAAGAGTTTGTAGACTGGGGAGCAGGTGGACTGTTACAGAGAGCAGAGTTTGGATACTTGGTTGCAGAAGGATCTTATATAGAGGAGAGTTTGGAGACTGAGTTGTAGTAGGACTGTTACAGAGAGCAGAGTTTGAGACTGAGGTGCAGAAGGATACTTGCAGAGAGCAGAGTTTTCAGACTGAGGTGTAGAAGGACTTTTGCGAGTGCAGATGTTAAAGACTGGGTTGCAGAAGCATGGTTGCAGTGAGGAGATGTTGGAGGCTGGAGTGCAGAAGGACTCTTACAGAGAGCAGAGGTTAGAAACTGAGGTGCAGAATGACAGTTACAGACAGTAGAGTTTAGAGGAAGAGGTGTAGAAGGACTGTTGCAGAGAGCAGATGTTGGAGACTGGGGTGTAAAAGGACTGTTGCAGAGAGCAGAGGTTGGGGACTGGAATGAAGAAAGACTGTTGCAGAGAGCAGAGTTTAGAGACTGATGTGCAGAAGGACTATTTCAGAGAGTAGAGTTATGAGACTGGGGTGAGGAAAGACTGATACAGAAAGGAGACTTTGGAAACTGGCGTGCATAAGGACTGTTACAGAGAACAGAGGTTGGAGACTGCAGTACATAAGGACTGATACAGTGAGTGGATATTGGAGACTAGTGTACAGAAGGACTGTGGCAGAGAGCAGATGTTGGACACTGTGGTGCAGAAGGACTGTTGCAGAGAGCAGAGGTTGGAGAATGGGGTGCAGAACGACTGTTGCAGATAACAGAGGTTGGAGACTTGGGTTCAGATGGACTGTCGCAGAGAACAGAGGTTGGAGACTGGGTTGCAGAAGGACCGTTGAAAAGAGCAGAGGTGGGAGACTGGGGTGGAGAAGGAATGTTACAGAGCGCAGAGTTTTGAAACTGAGGTACAGAAGGATTTTACAGAGAGCAGAGTTTGGAGACTGGTGTGCAGGAGGACTGTTGCAGAGAGAAGACTTTGGAGACTGGGGTGCAGAAGAATCATTGCAAAGAACATGTTGAAGACTGGGGTGCAGAAGGACGGTTACAAAATGCAGAGTTTGAAGACTGCGGTGCAGAAAGACTGTTAGAGAGAGCAGAGGATTGAGACTGTGGTGCAGAAAAATTATTGGAGAGGGTAGAGGTTAGAGACTGATCCAGAAATCAGAGTTTGGAGACTGGGTTTTACAAGGATCTTACCGAGCACAGAGTTTGGAGATTGAGGTGCAGCAGGACTGTTAGAGAGCACAGAGTTTGGAGACTGTGGTACAGAAGGATCGTTGCAGAGAGCAGAGGTGGAGACTGTGTTGCATAATGATCGTTACAGAGAGCAGAGGTAGGAGACTGGGGTGCAGAAAAAATTTTGCAGAGAGCACAGGTTGGATACTGTGGTGCAGAAGGAGTGTTGCAAAGAGAAGAGGTCAAAGACTGTGGTGCACAAGGACTGATATAGAAAGCAGAGGTTGGAGACTGGGTTGGAGAAGGACCCTTACAGTGAGCAGAGTTTGGAGACTGGGGTGCAGAAGGACTGTTACAGAGAGCAGAGTTTGGATACGGGGTTGAGAAAAATCGTTACAGAGAGAAGAGGTTGGGGATGGGGTGAAGAATGCCTGTTAAAAAATCAGAGGTTTGAGACTGAGGTGCAGAAGGACTGTTGCAGAGAGCAGAGGTTTGAGACTGAGGAGTAGAAGGACTGTAACAGAGAGCAGAGGTTGGAGACTGGGGTGCAGAAGGACTGATACAAAAAGCACAGTTTGGAGACTGGTGTGCACAATGAAAGTTACAGAGAGCAAAGGTTGGAGACAGCAGTACAGAAGGACTGCTTCAGAGAGCAGAGTTTGGAGACTTGGGTTGAGAAGGACTGTTACAGAGAGCATATGTTGGGGACTGGGGAGCAGAAGGAATGTTTCAGAGAGTGGAGGTTGGAGACTGAGGTAAAGAAAGACTGTTGCAGAAAACAGATGTTTGAGACTGGGGTGCATAATGACCAATGGAGAGAGCAGAGGTTGGAGACTGAGGTGCAGAAGGACTGTTGTAGAGAGCTGCGTTTGGAGACTGGGGTGCAGAAGGACTTTTGCAGAGACTATAGGTTGGAGACTGAGGTGCAGAAGTCGTGTTACAGAGAGCAGAGTTTGGAGACTCGGGTGAAGAAGGACAGTTACAGAGAGCAGAGGTTAAATACAGGGTTGCAGAAGGATCTTACAGAGAGCAAAATTTGGAGACGGAGATGAAGTTGGACTGTTACAGAAAGAAGAGGTTGTAAATTGGGGTGCAGAAGGATTGTTACAGAGACCAGAGATTGAAGATTGCGGTATAGAAAAACTGTTACAGAGAGCCGAGGTTGGAGACTGGGGTGCAAAAGGAATGTTACAGAGAGCACAGGTTAGAGACTGAGGTGCAGAAGGATAGATACGGAGAGCACAGGTTTGAGACTGGTGTTCAGAAGGACTGATATAGAAAGCAGAGTTTGGAGACTGGGATGCAGAAGGCACGTTACGGAGAGCAGAGGTTGGAGATTGCAGTACAGAAGGACTGTTACAGAGAGCAAATGTTGGAAATTCGGGAGTAGGAGGACTGTTGCAGAGGACAGTCTTTGGAGACTGGGGTGTCGAAGGACACTTGCTGAAAGCAGAGGATAAATTCTGGAGTGGAGACGGAATGTTACAGAGAGCAGAGTTTGGAAACTGGAGTGCAGAAAGATCTTACAGATAGCAGAGTTTGGAGACTGTGGTGCAGAAGGACAGTTGCAGAGAGCAGAGTTTGGACACTGCGGTGCAGAAGGACTGTTGCAGAGAACAGAGTTTGGAGACTGGAGTGCAGAAGGACTGTTGCAAAGAGCAAAGTTTGGAACCTGAGGTGCAGAAGTCCTGTTACATAGAGCAGAGGTTGGAGACTGAGGTGCAGAAGGACTGTTACAGAGAGCAGAGTTTTGAGACTGGGGTGCAGAAAGACTGTTGCAGAGAACAAAGGTTGGAGACTTGGGTGCCGAAGGACTGTTGCAGAGAACAAAGGTTGGAGACTGGGGTGCAGAAGGACTGTTGCAGAGAGCAGAGGTTGGAGACTGTGGTGCAGAAGGACACTTAGATAGAGCAGAAGTTGGAGATTGGGGTGCAGAGTAACTGGTATAGAGAGCAGTATTTGGAGCCTGTGTTGCAGAAGGATCTTACAAAGAGAAGAGTTTGGAGACTGAGGTGCAGGTGGAGTGTTACAGAGAGCAGTGTTTGGAGACTGAGGTGCAGAAGGATTGTTACAGAGAACAGAGGTTGGAGACTGAGTTTAAGAAGGACTTTTACAGAGAGCAGAGTTTGGAAAATTGGGTGCAGAAGGACCGTTACAGAGAGCAGAGGTTGGAGACTGCGGTATAGGACTGTTACCGAGAAAAGTGGTTGGAGACTGGGGTGCAGAAGGACTCTTACATAAAGCACAGGTTGGAGACTGAGGTGCAGAAGGATAGATACAGAGAACAGAGGTTGGAGACTGGGGTTCAGACAGACTGATACAGAAAGCAGAGTTTGGAGACTGGGGTGTAGAAGGACAGTTAGAAAGAGCAGAGGTTGGAGACTGCAGTACAGAAGGACTGTTACAGAGAGCAGATCTCGGAGACTGGGGAGCAGAAGGAGTTTTTCAGAGGATCGTGGTATGAGACTGGGGTTAAGAAAGAATGTTACAGAGAGCAGAGTTTGCAAACTGGAGTGCAGAAGGATGTTACAGAGAGAAAGGTTGGAGACTGTGGTGCAGAAAGACTGTTGCAGAGAACAGACATTGGAGACAGGATTCCAGAAAATCATTGCAGATAGCAAATTTTGGAGAATGGGGTGCAGAAGGACTGTTGCAGAGAGCAGATAATGGAGACTGGAGTGCGGAAGGACTGTTGCAGAGAGCAGATTTTAGATACTGGGGTGCAGAAGGACTGTCACACAGAGCAGAGTTTGGAGTCTGAGGTGCAGAAGGACTGTTGCAGAGAGCAGAGTTTGGAGACTGGCGTTCAGATGGATCTTACAGAGAGAAGAGTTTGAAGACTGGGGTGAAAAAAGACTGTAGCAGAGAGCAGATGTTGGAGACTGGGGTGGAGAAAAATCATTGCAGAGAGAAAAAGTTGGAGACTGGGTTGGAGAAGGCCTGTTACAGAGAACAGAGTTTAAAGACTGGGTTTCAGAAGGATCTTACAGAGAGCAGAGTTGGGAGACTGAGTTGCAGAAGGACTGTTAGAGAGAGCAGATGTAGGAGACTGGGGTGCAGAAGGGTCGTTGCAGAGAGCAGAGTTTTAAGACTGAGGTGCAGAAGAACTGTTGCAGAGAGCAGATGTTGGAGACTGGGGTGCAGAATAAGTGTTGCAAAGAGCAGATATTTGTAACTAAGTTGCAGAAGGACTGTTATGAAGAGCAAAGGTTGGAGACTGGGGTGCAGAAGGACTCTTGCAGAGAGCAGATGTTGGAGAATGAGATGCGGAAGTTTTGTTAAAGAGTTCAGAGGTTTGATACAGGGGTGCAAAAGGATCTTACAGTAAGCAGAATTTTACACTGAGGTGCAGAAGGACTGTTGCAGATACCAGAGGTTGGAGACTAGGGTGCAGTAGGATCATTGCAGAGAGCAGAGTTTGGATACTGGGTTGCTGAAGGAGCTTACAGAGAGCAGACGTTGGAGACTGACGTTCAGGTGGACTGTTACAGAGAGCAGTGTTTGGAGACTGGGGTGCAGAAGGATCGTGCAGAGAACAGACATGTCAGACTGAGGTGCAGAAGTTCTGTTACAGAGAGCAGAGGTTGGAGACTGAGGTATAGAAGGACTGTTACAAAGAGCAGAGTTTGAAGACTGAGGTGCAGAAGGACTGTTACAGAAAGCAGAGGTTGAAAATTTCGGGTGCAGAAAGACCGTTACAGAGACCAGAGTTTGGAGACTGTGGTTTAGAAAAATTCTTACAGAAAGCAGAGGTTGGAGATTCTGGTGCAGATGGAATGTTACAAAGAGCACAGGTTGGAGATTGAGGTAAAGAAGGAGAGATACAGAAAGCAGAGTTTGAGCCTGGGGTTCAGAATGACTCATATATAAAGCAGGTTTTGAAGACTGGGGTGCAGAAAGATCTTACAGAGAGCAGAGGTTTGAGACTGTGGTGCAGAAGGACTGTTGCAGAGAGCAGAGGCTGGAGACTGGGTGAAGAATGACTGTTGCAGAGAGCAGAGGATGGAGACTGAAGTGCAGAAGGACTGTTGCAGAGAGTAGAAGTTGGAGACTGGGGTGCAGAAGGACTGTTATAGGAAGCAGAGATTGGAAATTGTGATGCAGAAGGACCGTTACAGAGAGCAGCGTTTGGAGACTGCGGTATAAGACTGTTACCGAGAGAAGAGGTTGGAGACTGGGGTGCAGAAGGACTCTTACATAGAACACAGTTTGGAGACTGAGGTACAGAAGAATAGATACAGAGAACAGAGGTTGGAGACTGGGGTTCCAAAAGACTTTTAGAATAAGCTGAGTTTGGAGGCTGGGGTGTAGAAGGAACGTTACAAAGAGCAGAGGTTGGAGACTGTGGTACAGAAGGACTGTTACAGAGAGCAGATCTCGGAGACTGGGGAGCAAAACACTGTTGCAGAAGACAGAGGTCTGAGACTCCAGTGGAGAAAGAATGTTACAGAGAGCAGAGTTTGGAAACTAGAGTGCAGAAGGATCTTACAAAGAGAAGAGGTTGGAGACTGTGTTGCAGAAAAACTGTTACAGAGAGCAGACGTTGGAATCTGGGGTCCAGAAGGATCGTTGCAGAGAGCACAGTTTTGAGACTGGGGTTCAGAAGGACTGTTCCAGAGAGCAGATTTTGGAGACCGGGGTGCAGAAGGACTGTGGCAGAGAGCAGATTTTAAAGACTGGGGTGCAGAAGGACTTACCCAGAGCAGAGGTTGGAGACTGAGGTGCAGAAGTACTGTTACAGAGAGCAGTGTTTGGAGACTGGGGTGCAGAGGACTGTTACAAAGAGCAGAGTTTGGAGCCGGGGGTTCAGATGGATCTTACAGAGAGAAGAGTTTTGAGATTTGGGGTCCAAAAGGACTGTCGCAGAGAGCAGATTCTTGAGACTGGGGTGCAGAAGAGGTTGGAGACTGGGGTGCAGAAGGCCTATCACAGAGAGCAGAGTTTGGAGATTGAGTGGCAGAAGTCATGTTACAGAGAGCAGAGTTTGGAGACTGTTAGGCAGAAGTATTCTTAGAGAGTGCAGAGTTTAAAGACTGGGTTGTAGAAGGATCTTACAAATAGCAGAGGTTGGAGAATGGTGTGCAGAAGGACTGTTAGAGAGAGCAGAAGTAGGAGACTGTGGTGCAGAAGGGTCCTTTCAGTGAGAAGACTTTTCAGAGTGAGGTGCAAAAGGACTGTTGCAGAAAGCAGATATTGGAGACTGGGGTGAGGAAGGACTGTTGCAGAGAGCAGAGTTTGGAGACTTTTGTGAAGAAGGATCCTTGCAGAGAGCACACGTTGGAGAGCAGTTTGCAGAAGCACTGTTACAGAGAGCAGAGTTTGAAACTGGGTTGCAGAAGGATCTTACAGAGGGCAGAGGTTGCAGACAGGGATGCAGAAGGATTGTTACAGAGAGCAGAGCTTGGAGACTGTGGTGCAGAAGGACTCTTGCAGAGAGCAGACGTTTGAGACTGGGGTTCAGAAAGATCGTTGCAGAAAGCAGAGTTTGAGACTGGGGTGTAGAAGGACTGTTGCAGAGAGCAGATGTTGGAGACTGGGGTGCAGACGGACTTTTGCAGAGAGCAGAGGTTGGTGAGTGGGGTTCAGAAAGACTGTTGCAGAGACCAGAGGTTGGAGAATGAGGTGCAGAAAAACTGTTACAGAGAGCAGAGGTTGGAGACTGGTGTGCAGAAGGACTGTTACAGAGAGCAGAGGTTGGAGACTGGGGTTCAGATGGATCTTACAGAGAGCAGATTTTGGAGACTGTGGTGCAAGAGGAACGTTGCAGAGAGCAAAGGTTGGAGACTGGTGTGAAGGAGAATCTTTGCAGAGAGAAGTGTTCGGAGACTGGGGTGCAGAAGGCCTGTTACAGAGAGCAGTGTTTGGAGACTGGGTTGCGGAAGTCCTGTTGCTGAGAGCAGAGGTTGGAGACTGTTGTGCAGAAGGACGATTACCGAGTGCAGAGTTCAAAGACTGGGTTGCAGAAGGATCTTACAGAGAGCAGAGTTAGGAGACTGAGGTGCAGAAGGTTCGTTGCATACAGCAGAGTGTTCCCACTGAAGTGCAGAATGACTGTTGCAGGGAGTAGATATTGGAGACTGGGGTGCAGAAGGACTGTTGTAGATAGCAGACATTTGAGACTGGGGTTAAGAAGGATCGTTTCAAAGAGCAGAGGTTGGAGACTGGTGTGCAGAAGGATTGTTACAGAGAGTAGAGATTGGAGACTGGGTTTTAGAAGAATGCTACAGAGAGCAGAGGTTGGAGACTGAAGTGCAGAAGGACTGTTACAGAGAGTAGAGGTTGGAGACTGAGGTGCAGAAGGATAGATACAGAGAACAGCGTTTGGAGACTGCGGTTCAGACAGACTGATACAGAAAGCAGAGGTTGGAGACTGTGGTGTAGAAGGACCGTTACAAAGATCACAGGTTGGAGGCTGCGGTAGAGAAGGACCAGATGTCGAGACTGGGGAGCAGAAGGACTGTTGCAGAGGACAGATTTTGAATACTGGGGTGGAGAAGGAATGTTACAGAGTGCAGAGTATGGAATCTTTAGTGCACAAGAATCTTACAAAGAGCAGAGGTTGGAGACTGTGGTGCAGAAGGCCTGTTGAAGAGAGCAGATTTAGGAGACTGAGGTCCAGAAGGAGCGTTGCAGATAGCAGAGTTTGGAGAGTGGGGTGAAGAAGGACTGTTGCAGAGAGCAGATGTTTTATACTGGGGTGCAGAAAGACTATTAAAGAGAGCAGAAGTTGGATACTGAGGTGCAGAAGTACTGTTACAGATAGCAGAGTTTGGAGACTGGGGTGCAAATGGACTGTTGCAGAGAGCAGATGTTGGAGACTGGGGTAGAGAAGAATCATTGCAGAGACAAGAGGTTGGAGACTGGGGTGCAGAAGGCCTGTTACAGAGAGCAGAGTTTGGAGACTGTGTTGCAGAAGGATGTTAAAGAGAACAGAGTTGTGATACTGAGGTGCAGAAGAACTGTTACAGAGAGTAGAGGTAGGAAACTGGAATGCAGAACGGTCGTTGCAGAGAGCAGAGTTTTCAGACTGAGGTGCTGAAGAACTGTTGCAGAGAGCAGATGTTGGAGACTGGGGTGCAGAAGGATTGTTACAGAGAGCAGAGGTTGGAGACTAAAGTGCATAAGTATCTTACAGAGAGCAGAGTTTCAAGACTAGGGTGCAGAAGCACTGTTGCCAAGAGCAGAGTCTGGAGACTGGGTTGCAGAAGGGTCTTACAAAGAGCAGAGTTAGGAGACTGAGGTGCAAAAGGATCATTGCAGAGAGCACAGATATTAGAGTGAGTTGCAAAACGACTGTTGCAGAGAGCAGATATTGAAGACTGGGATGCAGAAGGAATGTTGCAGACAGCAGAGGTTAAAGACTGGGGTGAAGGAGGGCAGTTGCAGTGAGCAGAGTTTTCAGACTGAGGTGCAGAATGACTGTTGCAGAGAGCACATGTTGGAGACTGGGTACAGAAGGATTGTTGCAGAGTGCAGAGGTTGGAGACTTTGGTGAGGAAGGATCTTTGATGAGAGCAGAATTTGGAGACCGGTGTGCAGAAGCACTGTTACAGAGAGAAGAGTTTGGAGACTGGGTTTCAGAAGGATATTACAGAGAGAAGAGATTGCAGACAGGAGTTTAGAACGATTGTTACAGAGAGCAGAGGTAGAAGACTTTGGTGCAGAAGGACTGTTACAGAGAGCATAGGTTGGAGTCTGAGGTGTAGAACGACTGTTACAGAGAGCAGAGTTTGAAGACTCATGTGCAGAAGGAGTGTTACAGGAAGTAGAGTTTAAAAATTGGGGTGCAGAATAACCATTAATGAGAGCAGAGTTTGGAGACTGCGGAATCAGACTGTTTCTGAGAGCAGAGGTTGGAGACTGGGGTGCCGCAGGACAGTCAAAGAAAGCAGAGGTTACAGACTGCGGTGGAGAAGAAATGTTAGAGAGAGCAGATTTTGGAAACTAACGTGCAGAAAGATGTTACAGAGAGCAGAGTTTGGAGACTGTGGTTTAGAAGGACTGTTGCAGAGAGCACACGTTGGAGCCTGGGGTCCAGAAGGATTGTTGGAGAGAGCAGAGTTTGGACTGGAGTTAGAATGACTGTTGCAGAGAGTAGATGTTGGAGACTGGGGTGCAGAAGGACTGTTCCAGAGAGCAGAGTTTGAAGACTGAGGTGCAGAATGACTGTTACAGAGAGCAGAGGTTGAAGACTCCAGTGCAGAAGGACTGTTGCAGAGAGCATATGTTGGAGACTGAAGTTCAGAAGGACTGTTGCAGAGAGCAGAAGTTGGATACTGGGGTGCAGAAGGATTGTTGCAGGGAGCAGAGTTTGGAGCCTGGGGTGAAGAAGGACTGTTACAGAGATCAGAGTTTGGATATTGGGGTGCAGAAGAATCTTACAGAGAGCAGAGCCTGGAGAGTGGGGTGCAGACGAACTGGTGCACAGAGCAGAGGTTGGAGACTGGGGTGAAGAAAGACTGTTACAGAGAGCAGAGTTTGGAGACTGGGTGGCAGAAGGATCTTACATAGAGCAGAGTTTGGAGACTGACGTGCAGAAGAAATGTTACCGAGAGCAATGGTTAAAGACTGGGGTTCAAAAGGATTTTTGCAGGGAGCAGAGGTTGGAGACTGACATGCTGAAGTACTCCAGCAGACAACAGAGGTTGGAGAATGGGGTGCAGAAGGACCGTTTCAGAGAGCAGATGTTGGAGACTGAGGTGCAGAAGGATTGTTACAGAGAGCAAAGTTTGGAGACTCGGGTGAAGAAGGACTGTTACAAAGAGCAGAGTTTGGAGACAGAGTTGCAGAAGGATCTTACAGAGAGCAGAGGTTGGAGACTGAGGTAGAACAGGACTGTGATCTTACAGAGAGCAGAGTTTGGAGACTGGGGTGCAGAAGGATCGTTGCAGAAAACCGAGATTTCAGACTGAGGTGCAGAAAGACTGTTGGAAATTACAGAGGTTGGAGACTGGGGTGCAGAAGGACTGTTGCAGAGAGCATAATTTGGAGACTGAGATGCAGAAGGACTGTTACAGAGAGCAGAGGTTGGAGACTGGGATTCAGAAGAACTGATACAGAAAGCAGATATTGGAGACTAGTGTGCAGAAGGACCGTTGCAGAGAGTAGAGTTCGGAGACTGCAATACAGGAGGACTGTTTCAGAGAGAAGAGTTTGGAGAATGGTTTATAGACGAATTGTTTCAGTGCAGATGTTGGAGACTGGGGTTCAGAAGAACTGTTGCAGAGAGCAGCGTTTGGAGACTGGGTTGTAGAAGAACTGTCGCAGTGAGAAGAGGTTGGAGACTGAGGTGTAGAAAGAATGTTACAGAGAGCAAAGTTTTGAGACTGGGGTGCAGAATTACTGATACAGAAAGCAGAGGTTGAGACTGGGGTGCAGAAGGACCGTTACAGAGAGCAGAGGTTGGAGACTGTGTTACAGAAGGACTGTTGCAGAGACCAGAGGTTAGAGAATGGGGTGCAGAAGGACTGTTACAGAGAGCAGAGGTTAAAAATGAGGTGCACAAGTAAGGTTGCAGAGTTCAAAGTTTGGAGACAGAGGTGCAGAAGGACTGTTACAGAGAGCATAGTTTGGAAACCGTGGTTCAGAAGGACTTACACAGAAAACAGAGGTTTGAGACTGGGGTGCAGAAGGACCGTTACAGAGAGCAGATGTTGGAGACTGGGGTGCATAAGGATCATTGCAGAGAGCGTAGGTTGGAGATAGGGGTGCAGAAAGATGGTTGCAGAGAGCAGAGGTTGGAGAAGGAGGTGCAGAAAAATAGTTACAGAGAGTAGTGGTTGGAAACTGGGGGGTAGAAGGATCATTGAAGAGAACAGAACTTGGATACTGAGTTGCAGAAGAATCATTGAAGACAGCAGAGGTAGAGACTGGGCTGCAGAAGGATATTTACAGAGAAAAGAGGTGGGAGACTGCGGTGCAGAAGGACTGTTACAGAGAGCACAGGTTGGAGACTGGGGTGCAGAATGAATGTTGCAGAAAGCAGAGGTTGGAGACTGAGATGCAGAAGGACTGTTACACAGAGCAGACTTTGGAGACTCAGGTGAAGAATTATGATACAGAAACCAGAGGTGTGAGACTTGGGTGCAGAAAGACCATTACAGAGAGCAAAGGTTTCAGACTGGCGTGAAGAAGGACTGTTTAAGAGAGCAGAGTTTGCAGACTGGGGGGGCATAAGGCCTTCAACAGAGAGCAGAGGTTGGAGACTGGGTGTCACAAGGACTGTTATAGAGAGCAAAGATTTGAGGCTGGGTTGCAGAAGTATCTTACAGAGAGCAGTGGTTGGTGACTGTGGGGCAGAAGGATCATGCAGAGAGCAGAGGTTTCAGACTAAGGTGCAGAAGGACTGTAACATAGAGCAGAGGTTGGAGACTGAGGTGCATTAGGACTGTTACAGAGAGCAGAGTTTGGTGACTGAGGTGCAGAAAGACTGTTACAGAAAGCAGAGGTTGGAAATTGTTGTAGAGGGACCGTTACAGAAAGCAGAGGTTGGAGACTGAGGTATACAAAGACTGTAACAGAGAGCAGAGGTTGGAGAATATGGTGCAGAAGGACTTTTACGGAGAGCAGAGTTTGAAGACTAGGGTGCAGAAGGACTGTTACACAAAGAAGAGGTTGAAGACTGGGATGTAGAAAGACTGTTGCAGAGAGCAGATTTTGGAGACTGGGGTGCAGAAGGATCGTTGCAGAGAGCAGAGGTTGGAGACTGAGGTGCAAAAAGACTGTTACAGAGAGCAGAGTTTGGAGACTGGGGTTTAGAAGGCCTGTTACGGAGAGCAGAGTGTGGAGAAGGGCCCTAGAATGAATGTTACAGATCACAGAGTTTGGAGACTGGGTTGAAGAAGGATCTAACAGAGAGGAGATGTTGGGGAACCAGGTGCAGAAGGACTGTTACAGAGAGTAGAGGTTGGACTGAGGTACAAAAGGATCATAGAAGAGAACAGCGTTTTATGACTGAGGTGCAGAAGGACTGTTGAAGAGACCACAGGTTGTAGACTAGACTGCAGAAGGATGTTGCAGAAAGCAGAGGTTGGAGACTCGGGTGTAGAAGGCTTCTTATAAAGAATAGACTTTGGAGACTGGGGTGCAAAAAGCCTGTTACAAAAAGGAGAGTTGGGAGAAGGTTTGCAGAAGGACTGTTATAGAGGGCAGAGTTGGGAGACTGGGTTGCAGAAGGATCTTACAGAGAGCAGATGTTGGAGACTGGGGTGCAGAAGGTTCGTTGTAGAGAGCAGAAGTTGGAGACTGCAGTACAGAAGGACTGTTCCAGAGAACATAGGGTGGATACTAGGGTACACATGGAATTTTTCAGAGAGCAGATTTTGGATACTGTTGTTCAGAAGGACTGTTTCAGAGAGCAGAAGTTGTAGAATTGGGTGCAGAAAGACTTTGGAGAGAGCAGAGGTTGGAGACTGAGGTGCACAAGGACGGAGAAAGAAAGCAGAGGTTGGAACCTGGCGTGCAAAAAAACTTTTACAGAGAGCAGAGTTTGGAGACTGGGGAGCAGAAGGAGTGTTGCAGACTACAGAGGTCGGAGACTGGCGTGCAGCAGGACTGTTTCAGAAAGCAGAGGTTTGAGACTGGCGTGGAGAATGAATATTACAGAGAGGAGAGTTTGGAAACTGGGGTCAGAAAGATCTTTCAGACAGCAGAGGTTGGAGACTGGGGTGCAGAAGGATCGTTGCAGAGAGCAGATTATGGACACTGGGGTGCAGAAGGACTGTTGCAGAGAGTAGATGTTGGAGACTGCGGTGCAGAAGGACTGTTTAGAGAGCAGATGTTGGACACTGGGGTGGAGAAGAACTCTTTCATAGAGCAGAGGTTGAAGACTGAGGTGGGGAAGGACTGTTACAGAGAGCAGCGTTTGGAGACTTTGCTGCAGAAGGACTGTTACACAAAGCACACGTTGAAGACTGGGGTGCAAAAAGAAATTTGCAGACAGCAGAGGTTGGAGACTGGGGTGCATAAGAACTGTTGCAGATAGCAGAGTTTGGATATGAGTTGCAGAAAAACTGTTAGAGAGAGCAGAGATTGTAGACTGGGGTGCAGAAGGACTGATACAGAAAGCAGAGGTTGGAGACTGGGGTGCAGAAGGACTGTTACAGAGAGAAGAGTTTGGAGACTGTGGTACAGAAGGATTGTTATAGAGAGTAGGGGTTGGTGACTGGGGTGCAGAATGAGTTTTGAAAGAACAGAGTTTTGAGAATGAGGTGCAGAAGGACTGTTACAGAGAGCAGAGTTTTTAGACAAGGTTGCAGAAGGATCTTACAGAGAGCAGAGATTGTAGACCGAGGTGCAGCAGGACTGTTACAGAGAGCAGAGGTTGGAGACTGGGGTGCAGAAAGATTTTTATAGAGAACAGACTTTGGAGACTGGTGTGCAGAAGGCCTGTTACAGAGAAGAGAGTTGGGAGAAGGTGTGCCGAAGGACTGTTACAGAGGGCAGTGTTTGGAGACTGGGTTGGAGAAAAAACTTACAAAGAGCAGATGTTGGAGAGTCAGGTGCAGAAAAACTGTTACAGAGACTAGAGGTTGGAGACTGAGGCACAGAAGGATTGTTACAGAGAGCAGAGTTTGGAGACTGGGGTGCAGAAGGACTGTTACACACACCAGAGGTTGGAGACTTGGGTGTAGAAGGATTGTTGCAGAAACCAGAAGTTGGAATCTGGGGTGCTGATGGACTGTTGCAGAGAGCAGATGTAGGAGACTGAGATACAGAAGGACTGTTACAAAGAGCAGATGTTTGCAACTCGCGTGCAGAAGGACTGATACAGAGAGCAGAGTTTGGAGACTGGGGTGCAGAAGGCCTGTTACAGAGAGCAGAGGTTGGAGACTGCGGTGCAGAAGGGCTGTTACAGAGTGCAGAGTTTGGAGACTAGGTTGCAGAAGGATCTTACGTGGAGCAGAGTTTGGAGTCTGAGGTGCAAAAGGACTGTTACATAGAGCAGAGTTTAGAGACTGGGATGCATAAGGATCATTGCAGAGAGCAGATGTTTGACACTGGGTTGCAGAAGGACTGTTACACAGAGCAGAGGTTTAAGAGTGAAGTGAAGAATGACGGTTACAGAGAGCATATGTGGGAGACAGGTATACAGGACTGATACAGAGCAGAAGTTGGAGAATCAGGTGCAGAAGGACCATTGCAGAGAGCCGAGTTTCAAGACTGAGATGCAGAAGGATTGTTACAGAGAGCAGAGTTTGGAGACTGGGGTCTAGACGGACTGTAGCAGAGAGCAGAGGGTGGAGACTAAGGTGCAGAGGGACAGTTACACAGAGCACAGGTTGGAGACTGGGATTCAGAAGGACTGATACAGAAAGCAGAGGTTGGAGACTCAGGTGTAGAAGTACCCTTAAACAGAGCAGAGGTTGGAGAATGCAGTACAGATGGACTGTCATAGAGAGCAGAGTTTGGAGACTGGGGTGGAGAAGGACTGTTGCAGAGAGCAAATATTGGAGACTGAGGTGCAAAAGGACTTTTGCAGAGAACAGAGGATGGAGACTGGAATGTAGAAATACTTTTGAAGAGATCA
>NW_027522386.1:51001-109975 GCF_052094955.1 Ictidomys tridecemlineatus | reverse complement strand
GCTCTTTGTAACAGTCCTCCTGTATAGCAGTCTCCAAAATCTGCTCTCTGTAATGGTCCCTGTGCACCCCAGTCTCCAACCTCTGCTTTCTGTAACAGTCCTTCTGCAACTCAGTCTCCAAACACTGCTCTCTGCAACAGTCCTTCTGCACCTAAGTCTGAAAACTATGTTCTCTGCAAACATCCTACTGCAACCCTGTCTCCAAACCCTGCTTTCTGTAACAATTTTTCTGCACCCCAGTCTCGCACCTCTGCTCTCTGTATCAGGCCTTTTGCACCCTATTCTCAAAACTCTGCTCTCTGTAACAGTTCTTCTGCACCTCAGTCTACAATCTCAGCTCTCTGCAACAGTCCTTCTGCACCCCGGTCTCCAAAATCTTCTTACTGTATCAGTCCAACTGCACCACAATTTCCAACCTCTGCTCTCTGTTATAGTCTTTCAGCACCTCAGTCTACAAACTCTGCTCTCTGTAACAGTCCTTTTGCACCCCAGTCTCCAACATCTGCTCTCTGCAACAGTCCTTCTGGACCAAATCTCCAACCTCTGCCTCTGTAACATTCCTACTGTAACCCAGTCTCCAAACTCTGCTTCCTGCAACTGTCCTTCTGCACCCAAATCTCCAACCTGTGCTCTCCGCAACAGTTCTTTTACACCCCAGTGTCCAGCATCTGCTCTCTGCAACAGTCCGTCTGAAACCCAGTCTCCAACCTATGCTTTCTGTAACAATCCTTCTGCACCTCAGTCTTCAACCTCTGCTCTCTGCAACGGTCCTTCTGCACCTCAGTCTTTAAAAACTACTCTCTGTAAATGTACTTCTGAATGCCTTCTCCAAACTCTGCTCTCTGTAATAGGCCTTCTGCACCCCAGTCTCCAACCTCTGTTCTCTATAACAGTCCTTCTGCACTCCAGTCTCAAAATTTTGCTCTCTACAACGATCCTTCTGCACCACAGTTTCCAAACTCTGCTCCTTGCAACAATCCTTCTGCACCCCAGTCTCCAACATGTGCTCTCTGCAAAAGTCCTTCTGCACCTCAGTCTGAAAACTCTGTTCTCTACAACGATCCTTCAGCACCACAGTCTCCAACCTCTGCTCTCTGTAACAGTCCTGCTGCACATCGGTCTACAACTCTGCTCTCTGTAAGATCCCTGTGCAACCTTGTCTGAAAACTCTGCTCTCTATAGGAGTTCTACTGCACCCCAGTCTCCAACCTCTGCTCTCTACAATGATCCTTTTGCACCCCAGTCTCCAACATGTGCTCTCTGCAAAAGTCCTTCTGCACCCCAGTCTTCAACATCTGCAGTCTGCAACAGTCTACCTGAAGCTCAGTCTGAAAACTATGCTCTCTGCAACAATCCTTGTGGACCCCAGTCTCCCAACTCTGCTTTTTGTAACAGTCCTACTGCACCTCAGTCTCCAAATTCTACTCTCTGTAACAGTGCTTCTGAACCCCAGACTCCAAACTCTGATCTCTCTAAGATCCTTCTGCACCCCAGTTTCCAAATCTGCTCTCTGTAATATTCCTTATCCTCCCCAGACTCTAACCTCTGCTCTCTGTAACAGTCCTTCTTCTCCCCAGTCTCCAACCTCTGCTCTCTGTAACAGTCCATCTGCTTCCCAGTATCCAACCTCGGCTTTCTGTACCAGTCCTTCTGTACCTCAGTCCCAAACCTCTGCTCTCTGTAACGGTCGTTCTCCACCCCAGTCTTCAAACTCTCCTTTCTGTATCATTACTTCTGCACCACAGTTTCCAACCTCTGCTCCCTGCAACATTCCTTCTGAACCTCAGTCTTCATCCTCTGCTTTCTGCGACAGTTCTTCTGCACCCCAGTCTCCAACCTCTGATCTCAGCAACAGTTCGTCTGCACCCTAGTATCAAAGGTCTGCACTCTGAAACAGTCATTCTCCACACAAGTGTCAAACCTGTCCTCTCTGTAACAGTCCTCCTGTACTGCGGTCTCCAAAATCTGCACTCTGTAACGGTCCTTCTGATCTCCAGTCTTCAACCTCTGCTTTCTGTATCAGTCGTTATGCACCAAAGTCTCAAACCTCTGTATCTGAAAGGATCCTTCTTCACCGCAGTCTCCAAACTCTGCTATCTGCAACAGTCCTTTTGCACCTCAGTCTCAAAACTCTGCTCTCTACTTTGGTGCTTATGCACCTCAGTCTATAACCTCGACTCTCTGTAATAGTTTTTTCTGCAACTCAGTCTCCAACATCTTCTCTCTCTAAGATCATTCTGCAACCCAGTCTGTAAACTCTGCCCTCTGTAACAGTCCTTCTGCACCCCTTCTCAAACCTATGTTCTCTGTAACAGTTCTTCTGGACGCTGGTCTCAAACCTCTGCTCGCTACAACGATGCTTCTGCATGCCAGTCTAAAACCACTGCTCTCTCAAACAGTCCTTCTGCACCCCAGTCTCCAATGTCTGCTCTCTGCAAAAGTCCTTTGGCATCTCAGTCTGAAAACTCTGTTCTCTGCAACGATCCTTCTGCACCCCAGTCTCCAACCTCTGTTCTCTGTAAAAGTCCTGCTGTACCAGTCTCTAAGATCTGCTCTCTGTAAGATCCTTCTGCAACCCTGTCTCCAAACTCTGCTGTCTGTAACAGTCCTTCTGCACCCCAGTCTCCAAACTGTTCTTTGTAACAGGCCTAATGCACCCCATTCTCCAACCTCTGCTCTCTGCAACAGTTCTTTTGCACCCGAGTCTCCAAACTCTGCTTTATGTATCAGTCAATCTGCACCCCAATCTCCAACCTCTGCTCTCTGTAACAGTACTTCTGCATCTCATTCTACAAACTCTGCTCTCTACAACAGTCATTCTGCAACCCAGTCTACAACATCTGCTCTCCGCAACAGTCCTTCTGTACCAAAGATTCCAAAGTCTGACTCTTTAACAGTCCTACTGCAACACAGTCTTCAATCTCTACTCTCTGCAACAGTCCTTCTGCTCCTCAGTCTTCACCCTCTGCTCTCTGCGACAGTTCTTCGGCACCCCAGTCTCCAAACTCTGCTCTCTGCAACAGTTCGTCTGCACCCCAGTATGTAAGGTCTGCACTCTGAAACAGTCCTTCTCCACACCAGTCTTCAACCTCTGCTCTCTGTAACGGTCCTCCTGTAGTGCGGTCTCCAAAATCTGCACTCTGTAATGGTCCTTCTGCTCCCCAGTCTTCAACCTCTGCTTTCTGTATCAGTCCTTCTGCACCAAAGTTTCAAACCTCTGTATCTGCAACAATCCTTCTACACCGCAGTCTCCAAACTCTGCTATCTGCAACAATCCTTCTGAACCCCAGGCTCC
This sequence comes from Ictidomys tridecemlineatus, assembly GCF_052094955.1. Taxonomy (NCBI): domain Eukaryota; kingdom Metazoa; phylum Chordata; class Mammalia; order Rodentia; family Sciuridae; genus Ictidomys; species Ictidomys tridecemlineatus. Next base: position 106,680 of record NW_027522386.1, on the reverse strand, counting down.
AACCTCTGCTCTCTGTAACAATCCCTCTGCACCTCAGTCTCAAAACTCTGCTCTCTACATCGGTGCTTCTGCACCTCAGTCTCTTACCTCTACTCTCTGTAATAGTCCTTCTGCAGCTCAGTCTCCAATATCTGCTATCTCTAAGATCCTTCTGCAACCCAGTCTATAAACTCTGGCCTCTGTAACAGTCCTTCTGCACCACTTCTCCAACCTCTTTTCCCTGCAACAGTCCTTCTGGACGCTGGTCTCAAACCTCTGCTCGCTACAATGATCCTTCTGCACACCAGTCTCCAACCACTGCTCTCTCAAACAGTCCTTCTTCACCCCAGTCTCCAATATCTGCTCTCTGCAACAGTCCTTCTGCACCTCAATCTGAAAACTCTGTTTTCTGCAAATATCCTTCTGCACCCCAGTCTCCAACCTCTGTTCTCTGTAACAGTCCTGCTGTACCACAGTCTCTAAGCTCAGCTCTCTGTAAGATCCTTCTGCAACCCTGTCTCCAAACTCAGCTGTCTGTAACAGTCCTTCTGCACCCCAGTCTCCAACCTCGGTTCTTTGTAACAGGCCTTTTGCACCCCATTCTCCAACCTCTGCTCTCTGCAACAGTCCTTCTGCACCCGAGTCTCCAAACTCTGCCTCTGTAACAGCCCTATTGCAACACAGTCTTCAACTTCTACTCTCTGCAACATTCCTTCTTCACCCAAATCTCAAACCTATGCTCTCTGCAACAGTCCTGCTACACCCCATGTCCAGAATCTGCTCTCTGCAGCAGTCCCTCTGAGACCAAGTCTCCAATGTCTGCTCTCTGTAACAATCCTTCTGCACCTCAGTCTCCAACCTCTGCTCTCCGCAACGGTCTTTCTGCACCTCGGTCTCTACTCTTTGTAAAAGTACTTCTGCACCCCTTCTCCAAACTCTGCTCTCCCTAACAGACCTTCTGCACATCAGTCTCCGACCTCTGTTCTTTATAACGATCCTTTTGCACCCCAGTCTCCAAACTCTGCTCTCTTTAACAGTCTTTCTGCACCTCAGTCTCCAACCTCTTCTCTCTGCAACGATCCTTATGCACCCCAGTCTCCAAACTCTGCTCTCTGTAACAGTCTTTTGAACCCCAGTATCCAACCTCTGCTCTCTGTAACAGTCCTTCTTCACCCAAGTCTCAAACCACTGCACTCTGTAACAGTCCACCTGCACCCCAGTCTCTAACCTCTACTCTCTGTAAGATCCTTCAGATACCCAGTCTCCAAACTCTGCTCTCTATAACAGTACTTCTGCACCCCAGTCTCCAAACTCTCCTCTCTGCAACAGTCCTTCTGCACCCCAGTCTCGAAAATCTGCTCTCTGCAACAGTCCTTCTGAACCTCAGTCTGAAAACTCTGTTCCCTGAAACCACCCTTCTTCACGCCAGTGTCCTAATTCTGCTTTCTGTAGCAGTCCTTCTGCACCTCATTCTCCCAACTCTGCTCTCTGTAATATCTTTCTACAACCCAGTCTTTAAACTCTGCACTCTTTAACAGTCCTTCTGAAAAACAGTCTCCAAACTCTGCTCTCTGTAACAGGACTTCTGTACTGCAGATTCCAAACTCTTCTCGTTGTAACGGTTCTTCTGCACCCCACTCTCCAACCTCTGCTTTCTCTATCAGTCCTTCTGCACTCAAGTCTCCAACCTCTGCTCTCTGTAACAGTCCTTCTGAACCTCAGTCTCCAACGTCTGCTCTCTGCAACAGTCCTTCGGCACCCCAATCTTGAACCTCTGCTCTCTGCAACAGTCCTTCTACACCCAAGTCTCCAACTTCTACACTCGGCAACACTCTTTCTGGACCTCAGTCTCCAACCTCTTCTCTTTGCAAAGTTCTTTCTGCACCTCAGTCTTCAACATCTACTCTCTTTAACAGTCCTTCTGCACCCCAGTCTCCAAAATCTGCTGTCAGTAACAGTCCTTCGGCACCCCAGTCTCCACCCTCTTCTCTCTGCAATGATACTGTTACACACAAGTCTCCAAACTCTGCTCTCTGCAACAGTTCTTCTGCACCCCAGTCTCCAACATCTGCTCTCTGCAACAGTTTTTCTAAAACTCATTCTGAAAACTCAGCTCTCTGCAACGATCTTTGTGGACCAAAGTCTACAAGCTTTGCTCTCTCTGACAGTCCTTCATCACCTCAGTCACCAACCTCTGCTCTCTGTAAGATTCTTATGCCACAGTCTTCAACCTCTGTTCTCTGTAAGGGTCCTGCTTCACTCCAGTCTCCAACCTCTCCTTTCTGTATCAGTCCTTCTGCACTACAGTCTCCAAACTCTGCTCTCAGTTACAGTCTTTCTGCACCTCACTCTGCAACCTCTTCTCTCTGCAACAGCCCTTCTGCACCCCAGTCTTCAACCTTGCTCTCTTCAACACTCTTTCTGCAACCCAGTCTACAAAATCTGCTCTCTGCAACAGACCTTCTGTACTGCAGTCTCAAACCTCTGCTCTCTGTAATGGTCCTTCTGCACCCCATTCTCCAAACTCTGCTTTCTGTATCAGTTTTTCTGAACCCCAGTCTCCATCCCTGCTATCTGTAAATTTTTCTCTGCACCTCAGACTACATCCTCTGCTCTCTGTACGATCCTTTTGAAACCCAGTATCAAAATTCTGCTTTCTGCAATGGTCCTTCTGCACCCCAGTCTCCAAACTCTGTTCTCTACAACAGTTATTCTGCACCCCAGTCTCCAACCTCGACTCTCTGTAACCATCCTTCTGCACCGCAGTCTCCAACTTCTGCATTCTGTATCAGTCCTTCTGCACTCAAGGCTCTAACCTTTGCTCTCTGTAACAGTCCTTCTGCAACTCAGTCTCCAAATTCTTTTCTCTGCAAAAGTCTTTCTCCACCCCAGTCTCCAACTTCTGCTGTCTGAAAGAGTCCTTGCACCCCAATCTCGAACCTCTCCTCTTTGCAACAGTTCTTCTGCACCCCAGTTCCCAACCTTCTCTCTGCAACAGTCCTTCTGCACCCAAGTCTCCAACAACTGATCTCTCCAACAGTTTTTCTCCACCCTAGTCTCCAACCTCTACTCTCTGTAACAGTCCTTCTGCACTACAGTTTCCAAACTCTTCTCAACCCAGTCTCCAAACTCTGCTTTCTGTATCAGTCCTTCTCCACCCCAGTCTCCAACGTCTGCTCTTTCCAAAAGTCATTCTGAACCCCAGAATCCAACCTCTGCTCTCTGTAAAGGTCCTTCTGAACCACAGTCTCCACACTCTTCTTTCTGTATCAGTTTTTTTGCACCCTAGTTTCCAATTTCTGCTCTCTTTAATAGTCCTTCTGCACCTCAGTCTCCAACTTCTGCTCTCTTCAACAGTTCTTCTGCACCCCAGTCTCAGACCTCTGCTCTCTGCAACAGTCATTCTACACCCAAGTCTCCAACCTCTACTCTCTGCAGTGATCCTTCTTCACCCCAGTCTCCAACGTCTGCTCTCTGCATCAATCCTTCTGCACCACAGTCTCCAACGTCTGGTCTCTATAAGATTCTTCTGCAACCCAGTTTCCAAACTCTACTCTCTGTGACATTCTTTCTGCACCCCAGTCTCCATCCTCTACTCTCTGTAACAGTCCTAATGTTCTGCATTCTCCAAACTCTGCTCTCTGCAACTGTCCTTCTGCAACTCAGGCTCCAACCTCTGCTCTCTGCAAAAGTCCTTCTGCACCCCAGTCTCAAAACTCTACTCTCTGCAACATTTCTTCTTCACCCCAGTCTCAAAACTGTGCTCTCTGTAGCTGTCCTCTGCACCCCACTCTCCAACGTCTGCTCTGTGTTACAGTCCTTCTGTACTGCAGTCTCCAACCTCTGCTCACTGTAACTTTCCTCTTGCACCCCAGACACCAACATCTGCTTTCTGTATCAGTCCTTCTGTACTCAAGTCTCCAACCTTGGCTAACTGGAACAACACTTAGAAACTTCAGTGTTGAAATTCTGCTCTTTGCAACAGTCCTTCTGCATCCCAATCTACAACCTCTGCTCTCTGCAACAGTCCTTCTACACCCAAGTCTCCAACCTCTGCTCCTCAACAGTCCTTCTGCACCTCAGTCTCCAAACTCTGCTCTCTGCATTGGTCCTTGTGCACCCCAGTCTCCAACCTTTTTTTTCTTTAACAGGCCTTCTGCATCCAAATCTCCAACATCTGCTCTGTGCAACGGTCCTTCTGACCCCCTTCTTCAAACTCTTCACTCTATAACAGGCTTTCTGCACCCCAGTCTCCAACATCTTCTCTCTTAAACAGTCCTTTTGCACACAAGTCTCCAAACTCTGCTCTCTGCAACAGCCCCTCTGCACCCCAGTCTCCAAAATCTGCTCTCTGAATTTATCCTTCTGCACCTCAGTCTGAAAATTCTGCTATCTTCCACGATACTTATGCACCCCAGTCTTCAACCTCTGTTCTCTGATACAGTCCTTCTGCATCCCAGTCTCCAAGCTCTGCTCTCTGTAACAGTCCTTCTGCACCTAAGTCTCCAAATTCTGCTCTCTGCAACAGTCCTTCAGCAACCCAGTCTCCAACCTCTACTTTCTGCAACAATCATTCTGCACCCCAGGCTCCAACATCTGATTTCTGTATCAGTCTGGCACCCCAGTCTCCAAAATCTGCTCTCTGTAACAGTCCTTCTGCACCTCAGTCTCCAACCTCTGCTCTCTGCAACGATCTTTCTAAACCTCAGACTCCAACCTCTTCTCTCTCCAACGATCCTTCTGCACCCAAGTCTCCAAACTCTGCTCTCTGCAACTGTGCTTCTGTACCCCAGTCCACAACCTCAGCTTTCTTAAAGATTCTTCTGCACCCAAGTCTCCAAACTCTACTCTCTTTAACAATCCTCCTGCAAATCAGTCTCCAACCTCTGCTCTCAGCAACGGTCCTTATGCACCCCAGTCTCCAACTTCTGTTCTCTGCAACACCCCTTCTGTATCACAGTCTTCAACATCTGCTCTCTGTAACAGTCCTTCTGTACTGCAGTCTCGTTCCTCTGCTCTCTGTAACGGTCCTTCTTGACCCCAGTGTCCCACCTGTGCTTTTGGTATCAGTCCTTCTGCACCCCAGTCTCCAAGCTCTGCTCTCTGTATCTTTCCTATTGCACCTCAGTCTCCAACCTCTTCTCTCTGTATCAGTCCTTCTGCACCCAAGTTTCCAAACTCTGCTCTCTGAAACAGTCCTTCTGCACCTCAGTCTTCAACAACTGCTCACTGCAACAGTCCTTCTGCACCCCAGTCTCAAACCTCTGCTCTCTGGAACCATCCTTCTATACTGCAGTCTCCATAATCTGCGCTCTGCAATGATACTTCTGCAAGCCAGTCTCCAACGTCTATTCTGCAACAGTCTTTCTGTAACCCAGTCTCCAAATTCTGCTCTCTGTAAGATCATTCTGTACCCCAGTTTCCAATATCTGCTCTCTGTAACATTCCTTCTGAACCCCAGTCTCCAACCTATGCTCTCTGCAATGTTCCCTCTGCACCCCAGTCTCCAACCTTGTTCTCAAAAACACTTCTTCTGTACTGCAGTTTTCAACCTCTGTTCCCTGTAAGTGTCCTTCTTCACCCCAGTCTCCAAACTCTGCTTTTTATATTAGTCCTTCTGCACCACAGTCTCCAAACTTTGCTCTCTGTAAAAGTTCTTCTGCACCTCACTCTGCAATATCTGCTCTCTGCAACAGTTTTTTTCCACCCCAGTCCCAAACCTCTGCTCTTTGTAACAGTCCTTCTGTACTGCAGTCTCCAACCACTGCTCTCTGCAATGGTCCCTTCTCACCTGAGTCTCCAACCTTGTTCTCAACAACAGTTCTTCTGTACCGCAGTCTTCAACCTCTGTTCTCTGTAAGAGTCCTTCTCCAACCCACTCTCTAACCTCTGCTCTTTGTAACGGTCCTTCTGCACCTGAGTTTCCAAACTCTGTGTTATGTATCAGTCATTCTGCACCCCAGTCTCCAACCTCTGCTCTCTGTAACAGTCCTTCTGTACCTAAGACTCCAACCTCTGTTCTCTGCAACAGTCCTACTGCGCCCCAATCTCCAACCTCTGCACTCTGCAACAGTCCTTATGCACCTCAGTGTCCAAACTCTTTTCTCTGTAAGATCCTTCTTTTTTTTGGTAATGACCTCAAAATGTCCTTTATTAAAGCTAAATAATATTCCACTGTATGCCTAGATGAAATTTGGCCTATCCCTACATCTCCTTTTTTTTTATTGTTGGTCGTTCAAAACATTACACAGTTCTTAATACATCATCTTTCACAGTTTGATTAAAGTGGGTTATGAACTCCCAACTTTACCCCGTATACAGATTGCTGTATCACATCAGGTACCCTTCCATTGATTGACATATTGCTTTTCTAGTGTCTGATGTATTCTGCTGTCAGTCCTATTCTCTACTATCCCCCCTCCCCTCCCCTTTCCTCCTCTTTTCTCTATTTACCCCTTCTACTGTAAATCATTTCTTCCATTTGTATTATCTTGTCTTACCCCTCTTTTCCTCTTATATATCATTCTCACTCCCTTTCCCTCCCACCTCTCATCCTTGTTTAATGTAAATCTTCTTCTCAAGCTCTTCGTCCTTACCCTGTCCTTGTTTACTCCCCTTATATCAAAGGGGTCATTTGTTATTTGTTTTTTAACAATTGACTAGCTTCACTTAGCATAATCTGCTCTAATGCCATCCATTTCCCTCCAAATTCTATGATTTTGTCATTTTTTAATGCAGAGTAATACTCCATTGTGTATAAATGCCACATTTTTTTTAATCCATTCATCTATTGAAGGGCATCTAGGCTGATTCCATAAGCTTGCTATAGTGAATTGTGCTGCTATGAACATCGATGTAGCAGTGTCCCTGTAGGGTTTCAAAGAATATTTTCAGAAAGCAGACGTTGGAGACAGGTGCAGAAGGATCGTTGGAGAGAGTAGTGTTTGGAGACTATGGTGCAGAAGGACTTTTACTGAGAGCACAGGTTGGAGACTGGGGTGCAGAAGGATTTTACAGAGAGCACAGGTTAAAGACTGAGGTGCAGAAAAACTGTTCCAGAGAGCAAAGTTAGAAGACTGGGTTGCAGAAGGAGTGTTGCAGAGAGCAGAAGTTGGAGACTGAGGAACAGAAGGACCCTTACACAGAGCAGAAGTTGGAGACTGGTGTACAGATAAGTGTTACAGAGAGCAGAGGTTGGATACACGTGTGTAGAAGGATCTTACAAGGAACATAGGTTTGAGACTGGGGTGAAAAAGGACTGTTGCTAAGAGCAGAGGTTGGAGACTGGGGTGGAGGAGGAACATTGAAGAGAGAAGAGTTTGGAGACTGGGTGCAAAAGGCCTGTTACATACAGCAGAGGTTAGAGACTGGGGTGAAGAAGGCCTGTTACAGAGAGCAGTTCTTGGAGACTGGGGTGCAGAAAAAAAGTTACAGAGATCAGAGTTTGGAGACTGGGTTGCAAAAGAATCTTACAGAGAGCAGAGTTTGGAGAATGAGGTACAGAAAGACTGTTAGAGAGAGCAGAGGTTGAAGACTGAGGTGCAGAAGAATTCTTGGAGAGAGCAGTGTTTGGAGACTGCAGTGCAGAAGGACTGATACAGAAAGCAGAGATTTAAGACTGGGGTGCAGAAGGACCCTTACAAAGAAGAAATGTTGGAGACTGAAAGACTCTTACAGAGAGCAGACGTTGGAGACTGGGGTGCAGAATGACTGTTGTAGAGAACAGAGGTTGGAGACTGGTTTACAAAAGGAATATTGCAGAAAGTAGAGGTTGGAGACTGGGTTTCAGAAATATCTTAGAAAGAGCAGAGTTTTGACACTGAGGTGTGACTGTGGCAGAGAGAAGTGTTTGAAGATTGGGGCGCTGAAGGACTGTAGCAGAGAGAAGAGGTTGAAGTCTGAGGTGCAGAAAGACTGTTACAGAGAGCACAGGATAGAGACTGGAGTGCAGAAGGACTGATACAGAAAGCAGATTTTGGAGACTGGGTTGCAGAAGGACCCTTACCGAGAGCAGAGGTTGGAGATTGCAGTACAGAAGGACTGTTAAAGAGAGCAGAGGTTGGAGACTGGGGTGGAGAAGGACTGTTGCAGAGAGCAGAGGATGGAGACTGGGGTGCAGAAGGACTCTTGCAGAGAGCAGAGTTTTAAGACTGGTTGCAGAAGGACTGTTTCAGAGAGCAGAGGTTACAAAGTGAGGTTCAGAATGACGGTTACAAAGAGCAGAGTTTAAAGACTGTGGTCTAGAAGGACTGATATAGAAATTAGAGGTGGGAGACTGGGTTGCAAAAGGACCCTTACAGAGAACAGAGGTTGGAGACTGCAGTACAGAAGGACTGTTGTAGAGAACAAGGTTGGAGACTGTGGTGCAGAGGTACCAATGCAGAGAGCAGAGGTTGGAGACTGGGGTGCAGAAGGAATGTTACAGAGAGCACAGGTTGGAGACTGAGGTGCAGAAGTACTGTTACAAAAAGCAGAGGTTCGGAATTAGTGTGAAGGAAGACCGTTACAGAGAGCAGAGGTTCAAGACTGTGGTACAGAAGGACTGTTACACAGAGCAGATCTCGGAGACTGGGGAGCAGCAGGACTGTTGCAGAGGACAGAAGTTGGAGACTGGGGTGGAGAAGGAATGATATAGAGTGCAGAGTTTGGAAACTGGAGTGCAGAAGGATCTTACAGAGAGTAGAGTCTGGAGGCTGTGGTGCAGAAGGACTGTTGCAGAGAGCAGAAGTTGGAGACTGGGGTCCAGAAGAATTGTTGCAGAGGCTATATTTTAGAGACTGAGGTGCAGATAGACTGTTACAGATAGCAGAGTTTCGAGACTGAGGTGAAGAAGGACAATTACAGAGAGCAAAGTTTGGAGACTGGTGTGCAGAGGAACTGTTACAGAGAGCAGAGTTTGGAGACTGGGGTTAAGATGGATCTTACAGAGAGAAAAGTTTGGAGACTGGGGTGCAAAAGGACTGTTGCAGAGAGCAGATGTTGGAGACTGGGATGGAGAAGAATCCTTGCAGAGAGTAGTTGGAGACTGGAGTGCATAAGGATCTTACAGAGAGCAGAGGTTGGTGAGTAGGGTGCAGAACGACTGTTGCAGATAGCGGACTTTGGAGACTGGAGTGCAGAAGGACTGTTATGGAGAGCAGAGGTGGAAGACTGGGTTGCAGAAGGACTGATACAGAAAGCAGATATTGGTGTCTGGAGTGCAGAAAGACCGTTACAGAGAGCAGAGTTTGGATTCTGCAGTACAGGAGGACTGTTACAGAGAACAGAGGTTGGAGACTGGGGTGGAGAAAGACTGTAAAAAAGACCTGATGTTGGTAACAAGGGTGCCAAAGGACTGTTGGAGAGAGCAGAGTTTGGAGACTGGGGTGCAGAAAAACTGTTGCAGAGAGCATAGGTTGGAGACTGGGGTGAAGAAGGACTGTTACAGAGAGCAAGTTAGGAGACAGCGGTGCAGAAAGATTTTACAGAGAGCAGAATTTGGAGACTGAGGTGAAGAAGGACTGTTGTAGAGATCAGAGGATGGAGACTGGGGTGCAGTAGGATCATTGCAGAGAGCAGAGATTAAAGACTGGGGTGCAGAAGGATCGTTGCAGAGAGCAGAGGTTGGAGACTTGGGTGCAGAAGGCCTGCTAAAAAGAGCACATTTGGAGACTGGGGTGCAGAAGGCCTGTTACAGAGAGGAGAGGTTGGAGACTTGGGTGCAGAAAGACTGGTACAGAGAGCAGATTTTGAAGAAAGGGTTGCTGAAGGATCTTACAGAGAGCAGAGTTTGGAGACAAAGTTGCAGGTGAACTGTTACAGAGAGAAGAGGTTGGAGATTTAGGTGTAGAAGGACTGTTAAGGAGAGCAGAGTTCGGAGACTGAGGTGCAGAAAAACTGTTACTGAGCAGAGGTTAAAAATTGGGGTGCAGAATGACCATTAGAGAGAGCAGAGGTTTTAGACTATGGTATAGAAGGATTGTTACAGAGAGTAGAGGTGGGAGACTTGGGTACAGAAGGACTATTACAGAAAGCAAAGGTTGGAGATTGAGGTGAAGAAGGATAGACAGAGTGAGCAGAGGTTGGAGACTGAGGTTCAGAAGGACTGATAGAGAAAGCAGAGGTTTAAGACTGGCGTGAAGAAGGACTGTTACAGAGAGCAGAGGTTGGAGACAGTGGTGCAGAAGGATCTTACAGAGAGCAGAATTTGGAGACTTAGTTGCCGAAGAACTGTTGTAGGGATCAGAGTTTGGAGACTGGGGTGCAGTAGGATCATTGCAGGGAGCAGAGTTTAAAGACTGGGGTGCAGAAGGATCGTTCCAGAGAGCAGAGGTTGGAGACTGGGGTTCAGAAGGACCGTTACAGAGAACAGAGTTTGGTGAAGGCGGTACAGAAGGACTGTTACAGAGAGCAGATATTGAAGACTGGGGAGCAGAAGGACTGTTGCAGAGGACAGAGTTTGGAGCCTGGGGTGCCACAGAACCCTTGTAGAAAGCAGAGGTTGGCGACTAGGGTGAAGAAGGAATGTTAGAAACAGCAGAGTTCGGAAACTGGAGTGCAGAAAGATCTTAAAAAGAGCAGAGGTTGGAGACTGTGGTGCAGAAGGTGTGTTGCAGAGAGCAGATGTTGGAGACTGGGGTCCAGAAAGATCATTGCAGAGAGCATGGTTTGCATACTGGGGTGAAAAAGGCTGTTGCAGAGAGCAGAGGTTGGAGATTGAGGTGCAGAAAGACTGTTACAGAGAGAAGATGTTAAAGACTGGGGTTCAGATGGATCTTACAGAGAGCAGATTACGGAGACGTAGGTGCAGAAGGCTTGTAACAGACAGCAGAGGGAGTAGACTGGGGTGCAGGAGGTTCGTTTCAGACAGCAGAGTTTTCAGACTGTGGTTCAGAAGGACTGTTGCAGAGACCAGATGTTGAAGACTTGGGTGTAGAAGGACTGTTGCAGAGACCAGATGTTGGAGACTGGAGTGCAGAAGGACCGTTGCAGAGAACAGTGTTTGCAGACTTAGGTGCAGAAAGATTGTTACAGAGAGCAGAATTTGGAGACTTGTGTGCAGAAGGACTGTTGCAGAGAGCAGAGGTTGGAGACTGAAGTGCAGAAGGACTGTTGCAGAGAGCAGAGGTTGGAGACTGGAGTGCAGAAGGACTGTTGCAGAGAGCAGAGGTTGAAGACTGAGGTTTAGAAGGACTGTTACAGGAAGCAGAGGTTGGAAATTGGCGTGCAGAAGGACCGTTAAAGAGAGCAGAGTTTGGAGACTGTGGTATAGGACTGTTACCGAGAGAAGAGGTTGGAGACTGAGATGCAGAAGGACTCATACAGAGAGCACATGTTGGAGACTGAGGTGCAAAAGAATGAATACAGAGAACAGAGGATGGAGACTGGGGTTTAGACAGGCTGATACAGAAAGCAGAGTTTTGAGACAGGGGTGTAGAAGAACCAAAACAGAGAGTAGAGGTTGGAAACTGCGGTACAGAAGGACTATTACAGAGAGAAGATCTCGGAGACTGGGGAGCAAAAAGACTATTGCAGTGAGAATAGGTTGGAGAATTAGGTTCAGAAGGACTGTTAAAGAGAGCAGAGTTTTGAGACTGGGTTGTAGCAGGACAGTTAGAGAGAGCACATGTTGGAGACTGGGGTCCAGAAGAAATGTTGCAGAGAGCAGAGTTTTGAGACTGGGGTGCAGAAGGACTGTTGCAGAGAGCAGACGTTGGAGACTGGGATGCAAAAGGTTCCTTGCAGAGAGCAGAGTTTGGAGACTGGGGTGCAGAAGGACTGTTGCAGAGAACAGAGTGTGGAGACTCGGGTGCAGAAGAACCGTTGCAAAGAGCAGAGGTTGGAGACTGAGGTGCAGAAGAATTGTTACAGAGAGCAGAAGTTGGAGACTGGGGTGCAGAAGGACTGTTGCACAGACCAGAGGTTGGAGACTGAGGTTAAGAAGGATCCTTGCAGAGAGAAGAGGTTGGAGACTGGGGTTCAGAAGGCCTGTTACAGAGAGCAGAGTTTGTAGACTGAGGTGCAGAAAAACTGTTAAAGATAGCACAATTTCCTGACTTGGTTGCAGAAGGATATTACAGAGAGCATTTTATAGACTGAGGTCCAGAAGGACTTTTACAGAGAGCAATGTTTGGAAACTCGGGTGCAGAAAAATTTTTGCAGAGAGCCGAGTTTTCAGACTGAGGTGCAGAAGGACTGTGTCAGAGAGCAGATGTTGGATCCTGGGATGTAGAAGGACCGTTGCAGAGAGAAGAGGTTAGAGCCTGAGGAGTAGAAGGATCGTTGTGGAGAGAATATGTTGGAGACTGGGGTGCAGAAAGACTATTAAAGAGAGCAGAGTTTGGAGACTGAGGTGCAGAAAGATTATTTCTGAGTGCAGAGGTTTGAGAGTGGGGTGCAGAAGGACTGTTACAGATTGCAGAACTTGGAGACTGAGGTGCAGAATGACTTTTACAGAGAGGAGAGGTTGGAGATTGGGGTGCAAAAGGATTTTTACAGAGAGCAGAAAATGGAGACTGGGGTGTAGAAGGATCGTTGCAGAGAGCATGGGTTGGAGAATGAGGTGCAGAAGGATCGCTACAGAGAGCAGAGGTTGGAGAATGGGTTTCAACAGGACAGTTACAGAGAGCACAAGTTAGAGACTTGGGTGCCGAAGAAATGTTGCAGAGAGCAGAGGTTGGAGACTGGGGTGCAGAAGTACTGTAGCAGAAAGCAGACGTTGTAGACATGGGTGCAGAAAAACTGCTGCAGAGAGCAGTTGTTAGAGACTGGGATGAAGAAGGATCATTGCAGAGAGCAGAGGTTGGAGACTGCGGTTTAGAAGGACTGTTGCAGAGAGCAGAGGTTGGAGACTGAGGTGCAGAAGGACTGTTACAGAGAGCAGAGTCTGGAGACTGGGGTGCAGAAGACCTGTTAAAGAGAGCAGAGGTTGAAGACTGATGTGCAGAACGATCGATACATATAGTACAGTTTGGAGACTGGGGTGCAAAAGGATTGTTGCAGACAGCAGAGGTTTCAGACTGAGGCTTATAAGGACTGTTACGGAGAGCAGAGGTTGGAATCTGAGGTGCAAAAGGACTGTTACAGAAAGCAGAGGTTGGCAATTGGGGTGAAGAAGGACCGTTATAGAGAGCAGAGTTTGGAGACTTTGGTGCAGAAGGATTGTTTTAGAGAGCAGATGTTGGAGACTAGGGTGCAGAACGACCATTACAGAAAGCAAAGGTTGGAGACTGAGGTGCAGAAGGACTTTTAGAGAGAGCAGAGGTTGGATACTGGGTGCAGAAGGACTGTTACAGAGAAGAGAGGTTGCAGAAAGGAATGTAAAAGTATCTTACAGAGAGCAGATTCTGGAGACTGGGGTGCAGAAGGACTGTTGCAGAGAGCAGAGGTTGGAGACTGAGGTGCAGAAGGATCTCTAAAGAGAGCAGAGTTTGGAGACCGGGGTTCAGTAGGATACTTTTAAAGAGCACAGTTTGGAGACTGGGGTGCAGAAAAAATGTTTCAGAGAGCTGAGGTTGAAGACTGGGTTGCAGAAGGACTGTAGCAGAGAGCAGAGGTTGGAGACTGGGGTGTAAAAGGACTGTTGCAGAGAGCAGACTTTGGGAACTGGGATGCAGAAAGATCGTTAAAGAGAGCAGAGGTTGGAAATTGGGGTGCAGAAGGACCGTTAGAGAGAGAAGAGGTTGGAGACTGCCATACTGAAGGACTGTTACAGAGAGCAGAGTTTTCAGACTGGGGTGCAGAAAGACCGTTACAGAGAACAGATGTGGGAGACTGGGGTGCAGAAAGACTATTACAGAGAGCAGACTTTGGAGACAGAGGTGCAGAAGGATTGTTACAGAGAGCAGAGTTTGGAGACTGGGGTGCAGAAGGACAATTACAGAGAGCAAAGGATGGAGACTGATGTGCAGAAGGACTTTTACAGAGAGCAGAGTTTGGAGACTGAGGTGTAGAAAGATCGTTGCAGAGTGAAAAGTTTGGAGACTAAGGTGAAGAAGGACTGTTACAGAAAACAGAGGTTGGCAATTGGGGAGCAGATGGACCGTTACAAGGAGAAGAGGTTGGAGACTGCGAAACAAAAGGACTTTTACAGAGAGCAGAGTTTGGAGACTGAATAGAAGAAGGATCGTTGCAGAGAGCAGATGTTGGAGACTGGGGTGCAGAAGGACTGTTACAGAGAGCACAGGTTGGAGACTGGGGTGCAGAAGAAATGTTACAGACAGCAGAGTTTGATGACTTGGTTGCATAAGGACTTTGGCAGAGAGCAAAGTTTGGAGACTGTGGTGCAGAAGGACTGACACAGAGATGAGAGTTTGGAGACTGGCGTGCAGAAGAATCGTTTGCAGAGAGCAAAGGTTGGAGACTGGGATGCAGAAGTACTGTAGCTGCGAGAAGAGGTTGGAGACTGGGGTGAAGGAAGACTGTTGCAGAGAGCAGACGTTGGAGACTGAGATGCAGAAAGATCGTTGCAGAGAGCAGATGTTGGATACTGGGCTATAATAAGATGTTTGCAAAGAGCAAATGTTGGAGACTGGGTTGCAGTTGGACTGTTGCAGACAGCAGAGGTTGGAGACTTGGGTGCAGAAGGATCATTGCAGAGAGCAGAGTTTGGAGACTGGGGTACAGAAGATCTGTTACAGAGAGCAGAGTTTGGAGACTGGGGTGCAGAAGGATCGTTGTAGACAGCAGAGGTTTAAGACTGAGGCTTAGAAGGACTGTTACAGAGAGCAGAGGTTGGAATCTGAGGTGCAGATGGACTGTTACAGAAAGCAGAGTTTGCCAATTGCGGTGCAGAAGTACCGTTATAGAGAGAAGAGGTTGGAGACTGCGGTACAGAAGGACTGTTAGAGAGAGCAGAGTTTGGAGACTTTGGTGCATAAGGACCATTGTACAGAGTAGATGTTGGAGTCTAAGATGCAGAAGGACTGTTACAGAGAGTAGACATTGAAGACTGAGGTGCAGAAGGATTGATACCGAGAGCAGAGTTTGGAGACTGGGGTACAGAATTACCATTACAGAGAGCAAAGGTTGGAGACTGAGGTGCAGATGGACTTTTAGAGAGAGCAGGGTTTGGGTACTGCGGTGCAGAAGGACTGTTACAGAGAGGAAGGGTTGGAAAAGGGATGAAAAAGGATCTTACAGAGAGCAGAGTCTGGAGACTGGTGTGCAGAAGAACTGTTGCAGAGAGCAGATGTAGGAGACTGGGGTGCGGAAGGTCTGTTGCAGAGAGCAGATGTTTGTAACTAGGGTGCAGAAGGACTCTTGTAGAGAGCAGAGATGGGAGACTGGGGTGCAGAAGGACTGTTTTTGAGAGCAGAGGTTGGAGACTGAAATTCGGAAGTCCTGTTACAGAGAGCAGAGTTTGGAGATTCGGGTGCAAAATTACTGTTACAGAGAGCAGAGTTTGGATACAGGGGTGCAGAAGGATCTTACAGAGAGCAGAGTTTGAAGACTGAGGTCCAGAAGGACTGTTGCAGAGATCAGAGGTTGGAGACTTTGGTGCAGTAGGATCATTGCAGAGAGCAGAGGTTGGAGACTGGGGTGCAGAAGGATCCTTGCAGAGGGCAGCGGTTGGAGACTGGGGTTCAGAAGGCCTGCTACAGAGAGCAGAGTTTGGAGACTGGCGTGAAGAAAGCCTGTTACGAAGAGGAGAGTTTGGAGACTGGGTTTCTGAAGGATCTTACAGAGAGCAGAGGTTGGAGCCTGAGGTGCAGGTGGACTGTTATAGAGAGCAGTGTTCGGAGACTGGGGTGCAGAAAAAATTGTGCAGAGACCAGAAGTGTCAGACTGAGGTGCAGAAGGACTGTTACAGAGAGTAGAGTTTGGAGACTGAGGTGTAGAAGGACTGTTACAGAGAGCAGAGTTTTGAGACTGAGGTGCAGAAACACTGTTATAGAAAGCAGAGTTTGGAAATTGGGGTGCACAAGGACAGTTACAGAGACCAGAGTTTTGAGACTTCGGTATAGAAAAACTATTACTGAGAGCAGAGCTTGGAGACTCGGGTGCAGAATGAATGTTACAGAGAGCACAGGTTGGAGTCTGAGGTGCAGTAGGATAGCTACAAAGAGCAGAGGTTTTAGACTGGGCAGAACGACTGATACAGGAAATAGATTTTGGAGACCGGGTGAAGAAGGACAAGTTATGGAGAGCAGAGGTTGGAGACTGCGGTACTGAAAAACTGTTACAGAGAGCAGATGTTAAAGACTGGTTAGCAGAAGGACTGTTGCAGAGGACAGAGTTTGGAGACTAGGGTGCCACAGGACACTTGCAGAAAGCAGAGGTTAAAAACTGGGGTGAAAAGGTATGTTACAGAGACTAGAGTTTGGAAACTGGGGTACAGAAGGATCTTACAGAGAGCAGACGTTGGAGACTGTGGTGCAGAAGTACTGATGCAGAGAGCAGAGATGGAGACTGGGGTGCAGAAGGACTGTTGCGGAGAGCAGAGGTTGGAGACTGGAGTGCATAAGGACTGTTGCAGAGAGCAGAGGTTGGAGACTTTGATGCAGAAGGACTCTTAGATAGAGCAAAAGTTGGAGACTGGGTGATGAAGGACTGAAACAGAAAGCAGAGATTGGAGTCTGGGGTGCAGAAAGACAGTTACAAAGAGCAAATGTTGGAGACTGCAGTACAGAAGGACAGTTGCAGAGAGCAGAGTTTGAGACTGTGGTGCAGAAGGACGGTTGCAGAGAGCAGAGATTGGAGACTGAGGTGCAGAAGTACTCTTAGAGAGAGGAGAAGTTGGAGACTCTCGTGAAGAAGGACTGATAAAGAAAGCAGAAATTGGAGTCTGGGGTGCAGAAAGACCATTACAGAGAGCAGAGGTTGGAGACTGAAGTATAGAAGGACTGTTGCACAGAGCAGAGTTTGGAGACTGGGTTGCAGAAGGACTGTTGCAGAGAGCAGAGATTACAGAATGAGGTGCAGAAGTACTGTTACATAGAGCAGAAGTTGGAGAATGGGGTGCAGAAGATCGTTGCAAGGAGCAGAGCTTGGAGACAGGGGTGCAGAATGATCTTTCAGAGAGCAGAAGTTGGAGACTGAGGTGCAGAAGGACTGTTTCAGAGATGAGAGGTTGGAGACTGGGGTGCAGTATGATCATTGCAGAGAGCAGAGGTTGGAGACAGGGGTGCAGAATGATCCTTGCATAGAGCAGAGTTTGGAGACTGGCGTGCAGAAAGCCTGTTAGAGAGAGGAGAGGTTGGAGACTGGGGTGAAGAAGGACTGTTATAGAGAGCAGTGTTTAGAGACTGGGTTGCTAAAGGATCTTGCAGAGAGCAGAGGATGGAGACTGAGGTGCAGGTGGACGTTTACAGAGAACAGTGCTTGGAGACTGGGGTGTAGAAGGACTGTTACAGAGAGCAGAGTTTGGAGACTCAGGTGCAGAAGCAATGTTACAGCAAGCAGAGTTTGGAAATTGGCGTGCAGAAGGACCGTTACAGAGAGCAGAGTTTGGAGACTGGGGTATAGGACTGTTATTTAGAGCAGAGGTTGGAGACTGGGGTGCAGAAGGACTCTTACATAGAGCATAGGTTGGAGACTGAGGTAAAAAAGGATAGATACAGAGAACAGATTTTTGAGATTGGGGTTCAGCCAGACTGATACAGAAACACAAGTTGGAGTCTTGGGTGTAGAAGGACTGTTACAAAGAGCAGAGTTTGGAGACTGCGGTACAGAAGGACTGTTACAGAGAGCAGATCTCGGAGACTGGGGAGCAGAAGGACTTCTGAAGAGGACAGATGTTGAATTCTAGGGTGGTGAGGGAATGTTACAGAGAGCAGAGTTTAGAAACTGGAGTGCAGAAGGATCTTATAGAGAGCAGAGGTTGGAGACATTGGTGCAGAAGGACTGTTGCAGAGATTAGATGTTGGAGACTGGAGTGCGTTAAGATTATTTCAGAGAGCAGAGGATGGAGACTGTGGTGCAGAGGATCATTGCAGAGAGGAGAGGTGTCAGACAGTGGTGCAGAAAGACTGTTACAGAGAGCAGAGGTTGAAGACTGAGGTGTAGAAGTACTGTTACAGAGAGCAGAGTTTGGAGACTGGGGTGCAGAAGGATCCTTGAAGAGAGCAGACTTTGAAGACTGGGGTGCAGAAGGCATTCTACAAAGAGCAGAGTTTGGAGACTGAGGTGCAGAAATACTGTTACAAAAACTAGAGGTTGGAAATTGGGGTGCAGAAGAAACGTTACAATGACCAGAGTTTGGAGACTGCAGTATAGGAAAACTGTTACAGAGCGCAGAGGTTGGAAACTAGGGTGCAGAAGGACTGTTGCAGAGAACAGAGGCTGGAAACTAGGGTGTAGAAGGACTATTGCAGAAAGCAGATGTTGGAGACTGGAGTGCAGATGGACTGTTTCAGAGAGCAGTGGTTGGAGACTGAGGTGCAGAACGAATGTTACAAAGAGCAGAGTTTGGAGACTGGGGTGCAGAAGGATTGTTGCAGATAGCACAGTTTAGAGAATGGGGTGTAGAAGGACTGTTGCAGAAAGCAGAGGTTTGAGACTTGGGTGCAGATGGACTGTTACAGAGAGCAGAGTTTGGAGACTGAGTTGCAGAAGGGCTGTTACAGAGAGATGAGGTTGGAGACTGGAATGCAGAAGGACTGATACAGAAAGCAGAGGTTGAAGACTGGGGAGCAGAAGAAGCATTACAGAGAGCAGATTTTGGAGACTGCACTACAGGAGGACTTTTACATAGAGCAGAGGTTGGAGACTGGTGTGGAGAAGGACTGTTTCAGAGTGCAGACCTTGGAGTCTGGGTTTCAGTAGAACTGTTGCAGAGAGCATAAGTTGGAGACTGGGGTGCAGAAGAACTGTTGCAGAGAGCAGAGTTTGGAAACAGAGGTGCAGAAAGAATGTTACAGAGAGAAGAGGTTGGAAAATGTGGTGCAGAAGGAATGATACAGAAAATAGAGGTTGGAGACTGGCGTGCAGAAGGATCGTTGCAGACAGCAGAGGTTGAGGATTGCGGTACAAAAAGACTGTTACAGAGAGCAGAAGTTGGAGACTGGGGAGCAGAAAGACTGTTACAGAGAGCAGAGGTTGGAGACTGGGGAGCAGAAGGACTGTTACAGAGAGCAGAGGTTGGATTGTGGGGAGCAGAAGGAATTTACAGAGAGCAGATTTGGAAACTGGGGTGCAAAATGATCTTACAGAGAGCAGAGGTTGGAGGCTAAGGTGCAGAAGCACTGTTACAGAGAGCGGATTTTGGAGACTGAGGTTCAGAAGAACTGTTACAGAAAGTAGATTTTGGAGACTGGTGTGCACAAGAATCGTTGCAGAGAGAAGAATTTTCACACTGAGCTTCAGGTAGACTTTTGCAGACTGCAGATGTTAAAGACTGGGGTGCAGAAGGACTTTTTCAGAGAGCACATGTTCGAGACTGGGGTGCAAAAGGATCATTGCCAAGAGCAAGGTTGGAGACTGGGGTGCAGAAGGATTATTACAGAGAGCAGAGGTTGAAGACTGGTGTGCAGATGGACCATTACAGGTAGCAGAGGTTGCAGTCTGCGGAACAGAAGGCCTGTTACAGAGAGTAGAGGTTGGAGACTGGGGTGCAGAAGAACTTCTACAGAGAGCAGAGTTTTTAGACAAGGTTGCAAAAGGATCTTACATAGAACAGAGGTTGTAGACCGAGGTGCAGCAGGACTGTTACAGAGAGTAGAGTTTGGAGACTGTGGTGCAGAAGGACCATTGCAGAGATCAGAGTTTGGTAACTGAGGTGAAGAAGGATTGTAACAGAGAACAGAAGTTGGAGCCTATGGTGCAGAAGGACTGTTGCAGAGAGCAGAGTTTGGAGACTGGGGTTTACAAGCAGTGTGGCAGAGAGCAAATTTTGGAGACTGCGGTGCAAAAGGACTGTTGCAGAGAGCAGATGTTGGAGACTGGTGTGCAGAAGGATCTTTGCAGACAGCAGAAGTTTGAGACTGGGGTGCAGAAGGAGTGTTACAGAGAGTAGAGTTTCGAGATTGAGGTGCAGAAAGATCGATGCAGAAAGCTGAGTTTGGAGACTGAGGTGCAAAAGGACTGTTGCAGAGAGCAGAATTTGGAGACTGAGGTGCAAAAGGACTATTACAGAGAGTAGAGTTGGGAGAGTAGAGGTGGGAGATTTTGGTGCAAAAGGCCTGTTACAGATAGCTGAGTTTGGAGACTGGGGTGCAGAAGGATCGTTGTAGAGAGCAAAATTATGAGACTGGGTTGCAGAAGAAGAAGAACAGAGGTTGAAGACCTGGGTGCAGAAGGTCTGTTACGGACAGAAGAGTTTTGACAAGGGGTTCAGAAGTACATTTACAGAGAGCAGTTTTTGGAGACTGAGGTG
The DNA here is from genome assembly GCF_052094955.1 of Ictidomys tridecemlineatus. NCBI lineage: Eukaryota > Metazoa > Chordata > Mammalia > Rodentia > Sciuridae > Ictidomys > Ictidomys tridecemlineatus. The sequence continues at coordinate 86,408 of NW_027522386.1, read as the reverse complement.
CAGAAGGACCGTTGCAGAGAGCAGAGTTTGAAGACTGAGGTGCAGAAAAATTGTTACAGAGAGCAGATGTTGGAGACTGGGTTGCAGAGGGACTGTTGCAGAGATCACATGCTGGACACTGGGGTGTATAAGGACTGTAGCCGAGAGCACAGGTTCACTTTGGGGTTCAGAAGGATTGTTGCAGAGAGCAGAGGTTTGAGACTGGGTTACATTAGGACTGTTACAGAGGCAGAGGTTGGAGATTTGATGCAGAAAGACTGTTGCAGAAAGTAGAGTTCGTAGACTGAGGTGCAGAAAGACTCTTACAGAGAGCACATGTTGGAAATTGTGGTGCAGATGGAGTGATACAGTAAGCAGAGTTTGGAGACTGGGGTGTAGAAGGCCTGTTACAGAGAGATGAGGTTGGAGACTGGAGTGCAGAAGGACTGATACAGAAAGCAGAGATTGAAGACTGGGGAGCAGAAGAAGCGTTACAGAGAGCAGATTTTGGAGACTGCTCTACAGGAGGACTGTTACATAGAAATGAGGTTGGAGACTGGTGTGGAGAAGGACTGTTTCAGAGTGAAGACCTTGGAGTCTGAGGTGCAGTAGAACTGTTGCAGAGAGCATAAGTTGAAGACTGGGGTGCAGAAGAACTCTTGCAGAGAGCAGAGTTGGAAACAGAGGTGCAGAAGAAATGTTACAGAGAGAAGAGGTTGGAAACTGTGGTGCAGAAGGAATGATACAGAAAGGAGAGGTTGGAGACTGGGGTGCAGAAGGATCATTGAAGACAGCAGAGGTTGAGGATTGCGGTACAAAAGGACTGCTACAGAGAGCAGAAGTTGGTGACTGGGGAGCAGAAGGACTGTTACAGAGAGCAGAGGTTGGATTCTGGGGAGCAGGAGGAATGTTACAGAGAGTAGATTTGGAAAAGGGTGCAAAAGGATCTTACAGAGAGCTGAGGTTGGAGGCTGGGTTGCAGAAGCACTGTTTCAGAAGCAGAGTTTTGAGACTGTGGTGCAGAAGGATCCTTGCAGAGAACAAAGTTTTCAGACTGAGGTGCAGAAGGTCTGTTGCAGAGAGCACAGTTTGGAGACTGAGGTGCAGAAGGAGTGTTACAGAGAGGAGAGTTTGGAGACTGTGGTGCCGAAGGATCATTGCAGAGAGCAGAGGTTGGAGACTGAGGTGCAGAAGGATTTTACAGAGAAGAGATTTTGGACATTGATTTGCAGAAGGACTGTTACAGAGAGCAGAGCTTGGAGTATGGGGTGCAGAAGGACTGTTGCTGAGAGCAGAGTTTGGAGACTGGGGTGCAGAAAGATCGTTACAGAGAGCAGAAGTTGGAGACTGAGGTGCAGAAGAATCGCTACAGAGAGCAGAGTTTGGAGACCAGGGTGCAGTAGGATAGTTACAGAAAGCATAGGTTGGAGACTGGGGTGTAGAAGAAATGTTGCAGAGAGCAGAGGATGGAGACTGGGATGCAGAAAGCCTGTAGCAGAGAGCAGATGTTGGAGACTGGGGTTTAGAAGGACTGTTGCAGAGAGCAGACGTTGGAGACTGGGATGCAGAATGATCCTTGCAGAGAGCAGAGGTTGGAGACTGGGGAGCAGAAGGTCCGTTGCAGAGTAATGAGGTTGGAGAGTGAGGTGCAGAAAGACTGTTACAGAGAGCAGAGTTTGGAGACTGGGTTGCAGAAGACCTCTTACAGAGAGCAGATGTTTGAGACTTGGGCGCAGAAGGATTGTTACAGATAGCACAGTTTGGAGAGTGGGGTGTAGTAGGACCGATGTAGAGAGGAGAGGTTTCAGATTGAGGCTTATAAGGACTGTTACAGAGAGGAGTGGTTGGAGTCTGAGGTGCAAAAGGACTTTTATGGAAAGCAGAGTTTGGCAATTAGGGTGCAGCTGGACCGTTACAAAAAGAAGAGGCTGGAGACAGCGATACAAAAGGACTTTTACAGTGAGTAGAGTTTGAAGACTGGGTAGAAGAAGGATCGTTGCAGAGAGCAGATTTTGGAGACTGGGGTGCAGAAGGACTGTTACAGAGAGCAGAGGTTGGAGACTGAGTTGCAGAAGGACAATTACAGAGAGGTCAGGTTGGAGACTTGTGTGCAGAAGATATGTTGCAGAGAGCCGAGTTTGGAGACTTGGGTGCATAAGGACCGATGCAGAGATCAGAGTTTGGAGACTGTGGTGCAGAAGGACTGATTCAGAGAGCAGAGGTTGGATACTGGGGTGCAGAAGGATCGTTGCAGAGAGCAGAGGTTGAAAACTATGATGCAGAAGGATCGTTACACAGAGCAGAGTTTGGTTCCTGGGGTATAAAAAGACTGCTGCAGAGAACAGAGGTTTGAGACTGAGGGGCAAAAAAACTGATACAGAGAGCATAGGTTGGAGACTGGGGTGCAGAAGAACTGATACACAAAGCAGAGGTTGGAGACTGGGGTTCAGAAGGACCGTTACAAGCAGCAGAGTTTGGAGACTGCAGTAGAGAAAAACTTTTACAGAGAGCAAAGTTTGGAGACCGGGGTGCAGAAGGACTGTTGCAGAGAACAGAGGGTGGAGACTGGGGTGCAGAAAAACCGTTTCAGAGAGAAAAGGTTGGAGACTGAGTTGCAGAAGAATTTTTACAGAGAGCAGAGTTTGGAGACTGGGGTCCCGAAGGACTGTTGCATAGAGCACAGTTTGGAGACTGAGGTCCCGAAGGACTGTTGCAGAGAGCACAGTTCGGAGACTGAGGTTAAGAACGATCATTGCAGGGAGAAGAGGTTGGAAACTGGGGTGCAGAAGACCTGTTACAGAGAGCAGAGATTGGAGACTGGAGTGCAGAAGGCCTGTTTTAGAGAGCAGAGTTTGGAGACTGGGGTGCAGAAGGAATGTTACAGAGAGCAGAGTTTGGAGACTGGGGTGCAGAAGGACTGTTACAGAGAGCAGCATTTGGAGAATGCGTTGTAGAAGGATCTTACAGAGAAAAGAGGTTCGAGACGGAGGTGCAGAAGGACTTTTACAGAGAGTAGAGTGTGGAGACTGGGGTGCAGAGGGAGTGCTACAGAGAGCAGAGTTTGGATATTGGGGTGCAGAAGAAGTGTTACTGAGAGCAGAGGTTGGAGACTGGGGTGCAGAAGGACTTTTGCAGAGAGCAGTGTTTGGGGACTGGGGTGCAGATGGACTGTTGCAGAGACCAGAGTTTGAAGACTGGGATGGAGAAGGACTGTTGCAGAGAGCAGATGTTGGAGACTTGGGTGCAGAAGGATCGTTGGTGCGAGCAGATTATGGGGACTGGGGTGTAGAAAGACTGTTTCAGAGAACAGAGGTTGGAGTCTGAGGTGCAGAAGGACCATTGCAGAGAGCAGAGTTTGGAGACTGGGTTTCAGAAGGATCCTACAGAGAGCAGAGTTTGGACACTGAGGTGCAGAAGAACTGTTGCAAAGAGCAGATGTTGGAGATAGGGGCACAGAAGTACTTTTGCAGAGAACAGAGGTTGGAGTCTGAGTTGCTGAAGGACTGTTACAGAGAGCAGAGGTTGGAGACTGGTGTGCAAAATGAATGATACATAACGCAGGGTTTGGAGACTCGGGTGCTGAAGGACTGTTCAGAGAGCAGAGATTGGACACTGCAGTAAAGAAGGACTGTTACAGTGGGCAGATGTTGAAGACTAGGGTGCAGAGGGATTGTTGCAGAGAGCAGAGGTTGCAGAGTAAGGTGCACAAGGACTGTTACAGAGAGCAGAGTTTGAAAACTGTGGTGCAGAAGGAGTGATACAGAAAGCAGAGTTTGGAGACTGGGGTGTAGAAGGACTATTGCAGAGAGCAGAGTTTGGAGACTGGGTTGGAGAAGGACTGTTGCAGACAGCAGATGTTGGTGACTGGTGTACAGAAGGAATGTGACAAAGAGCGAAATTTAGAGACTGGGGTGCATATGGACTATTGCAGAGAGCAGATGTTGCAGACTGATGTGTAGAAGGAATGATACAGACAGCAGAGTTTTCAGAATGTGGTGCAAAAGGACTGATACAGAAAGCAGAGGTTGGACAATGTGGTGCAGGAAAACCGTTACAGAGAACAGAGGTTGGAGTCTGAGGTGCAGAAGGACCATTGCAGAAAGCAGAGGTTGGAGACTGGGTTTCAGAAGGATCTTACAGAGAGCTGAGTTTGGACACTGAGGTGCATAAGGACTGTTGCAGAGAGCAGAGGTTGGAGATTGGGGCGCAGTAGGACTGTTGCAGAGAACAGTGTTTGGAGTCTTACGTGCAGAACCACTGTTACAGAGAGCAGAGTTTGGAGACTCGGGTGCAGAATGACTGATACATAATGCAGAGTTTGGAGACTCGGGTGCAGAAGGACCATTACAAAAATCAGAGGTTGGAGACTGCAGTACAGAAAGACTGTTACAGAGAGCAGAGGTTGAAGACTGGGGTGCAGAAGGATTGTTTCAGAGAGCAGAGGTTGCAGAGTGAGGTGCAGACAGACTGTTACAGAGAGCAGAGTTTGGAGACTGTGATGCAGAAGCACTGAAACAGAAAGCAGAGTTTGGAGACTGGGGTGAAGAAAGACCCTTACAGAGTACAGAGGTTGAAGACTGCGGTACAGAAGAAGTGTTATTGAGAATAAGGTTGGAGACTGGGGTGCAGAGGGACCATTGCAGAGAGCAGAGGTTGGAGACTGGGGTGCAGAAGGAATGTTACAGAGAGCAGAGTTTGGAAACTAGGGTACAGAAGGATCTTATAGAGAGCAGAGTTTGGAGACTTGGTTGCAGAGAGACTGTTGCAGAGCAGGCGTTGGAGAATGGGGTTCAGAAGGATCATTGCAGAGAGCAGATTATGGAGACGGGGGTATAGAAGGACTGTCCCAAACAGCAGAGTTTGGAGACTGGTGTGTAGAAGGACTGTTGCAGAAAGCAGTTGTTGAAGACTGAGGTGAAGAAGGACTGTTTCAGAGAGGAGAGTTTTGAATCAGTGGTGCAGAAGGAATGATACAGAGAGCAGAGATTTAGAATGAGGTGCAGAAGGAATGTTACAGAGAGCAGAGGTTCGAGACTGGGGTGCAGAAGGACTGATACCGAAAGCAAAGTTTAGAGACTGGGGTCCAGAAGGACCATTACAAACAGCAGAGTTTGGAGACTGCAGTACAGAAGGACTGTTACGGAGAGCATATGTTGCAGACTGTGGTGCAGAAGGACTGTTGCAGAGAACAGAAGTTGGAGACTGGGGTGCAAAAGGACCGTTGCTGAGAGCAGAGGTAAAAGACTAATGTGAAGAAGGATTGTTACAGAGAGTATAGTTTTGAGACTGGGGTGCAGAAGGACTGTTACAGAGAGTAGAGTTTGGAGACTTGAGTGCAGAAGGATCTTTCAGGGAGATTAGGTTGGGGACTAGGGTACAGAAGGACTGTTGCGGAGATCAGAGTTTGGAGACTGGGGTGAAAAAGGCCTGTTACAGAGAGCAGAGGTTGCAGAGTGAGGTGCAGGATAACTGTTACAGTGAGCAGCCTTAAAAAACTGTGGTGCAGAAGGAGTGATACAGAAAGCAGAGGTTGGAGAATGGGGTGTAGAAGGACTGTTACAGAGAGTAGAGTTTAAAGACTGGGTTGTAGAAGTTTCTTTCGGAGAGCAGAGTTTGGAGACTGAGGTGCAGAAGAACTGTTCCAGTGAGCAGAGGTTGGAGACTGGGGTGCAGAAGGACTGTTTCATAGAGCAGAGATTGAAGACTGAGGTACAAAAGGACTGTTACAGAGAGTAGAGGTTGAAGACTGGGGTGCAGATGGACTATTGCAGAGAGCAGATGTTGGAGACTGGGGTGCAGAAGGATCATTACAGAGAGCAGAGGTTTGAGACTGGGGTGCCAAAAGATCTTTGCAGAGAGCAGAGGTTGGAGACTGAGGTGCAGAAGGATAATTGCAGAGTGCAGAGGTTCGAAACTGGGGTGCAGAAGGATCATTACAGAGAGCAGAGTTTGGAGACTGGGTTGCCAAAGAACTGTTGCAGAAAGCAGAGGTTGGAGACTGAGGTGCAGAAGGACTGATAAGAAAGCAGATGTTGGAAACTGGGGTGCAGAATGACCGTTACAGAGAGCAGAGGTAAAAGACTGGGGTGCAGAAGGACTGTTACAGAGAGCAGACGTTAGAGACTGGGTTTCAGAAGGATATTACAGAGAAAAGAGTTTGGATACTGAGGTGCAGAAGGACTTTTACAGAGAGCGGAGGTTGGAGACTGAGGTGCATAGGGATCGTTACAAAGAGCAGAGGTTGGCGACTGGAGTGCAGACGGACTTTTACAGAGAGCACAGGTTTGATACTGGGGAGCAGAGGAAATGTTGCAAAGAGCAGATGTTGTAAACTGGGGTGGAGAAGGACTGCTGCTTAAAGCAGAGGTTGGAGACTGAGGTGCAGAAGGACTGTTACAGAGAGCAGAGGTTGGAGAGAGGGTTGCTGAAGGATCTTACAGAGAGCAGAATTTGGAGACTGAGGTGCAGAAAAATCGTTGCAGACAGCAGAGTTTTCAGACTGAGGTACAGAAGATCTGTTGCAGAGAGCAGATGTTGTAGACTGGGTTGCACACGGACTGTTGAAGAGAGCAGAGGTTGGAGGCTGGGGTGCAGAATGATCGTTGCTGAGAGCAGACGTTAGAGACCGGGGTGCAGATGGACTGATACAGAGAGCAGAGGTTTAAGACTGGAGTACAGAAGGATCTTACAGAGAACAGAGAATGGAGACTTTTGTGCAGAAGCACTGTTACAGAGAGTAGAGGTTGGAAACTGAGATGCAGAAGGACCTTTGCAGAGAACAGAGTTTTGAGACTGGGGTGCAGATGGATTATTGCAGAGAGTAAGGTTTTTAGACTGGGGTACAGAAAAACTGTTGCAGGAAGCAGATGTTGGATACTGGGGTTCACAAGGACTCTTAAAGCTAGCAGAGGTTTCAGACTGGGGTGCAGAAGGATCGTTGCAGAGAGCAAAGTTTGGAGACTGAGGTGCAGAAGGATTGTTACAGAGAGCAGAGGTTGGAGACTGGGGTGCAGAAGGACTGTAGTAGAGAGCAGAGGTTGGAGACAAAGGTTCAGAAGGACAGTTACCCAGAGCAGAGGTTGGAGACTGGGATGCAGAAGGACTGACACACAAAGCAGAGGTTGAAGACTCGGGTGCAGAAGTAACCTTACAGAGAGCAGAGGTTGGAGAATGCGGTACAAAAGGACTGTTACAGAGACCAAAGTTTGGAGACTCGAGTGGAGAATGACTGGTGCAGAGAGCAGGTTTTTGAGACTGGGGTGAAAAATGACTGTTGCCGAGAGCAGAGGATTGAGACTGGGGTGCAGAAAGACTGTTGCAGAGAGTAGAGGTTGCAGACTGAGTTGCAGAAGGACGGTTACAGAGGGCAGAGTTTGGACACTTTGGTTCAAAACGACTGATACAGAAAGCAGAGGTTGGATACTGGGGTGCATAAGGACTCTTAGAGAGAACAGAGGTTGGAGACTGTGGTACAGAAGGACTGTTACAGAGATCAGAGGTTGGAGTCTGGGTGCATCAGAACTGATGTAGAGAACAGAGTTTGGAGACTGGGGTTCAGAAGAATCGTTGGGGCGATCAGAGTATGGAGACTGGGGTGTAGAAGGACTGTTGCAGAGAGCAGTGATTGGAGACTGAGGTACAGAAGGACTGTTAAAGCGAGCAGAGGTTGGAGACTGGGGTGCAGATGGATTATTGCAGAGAGCAGAGTTTTCAGACTGAGGTACAGAAGAACTGTTTCAGGAAGCAGATTTTGGAGACTGGGGTTCACAAAGACTGTTGCAGCTAGCAGAGTTTTCAGACTGGGTTGCAGAAGGATCGTTGCAAACAGAAGAGGTTCAAGACTGAGGTACAGGAGGATCGTTGCAGAGAGCAGAGGTTCGAGACTTGGGTGCAGAAGGACTTTTTCAGAGGTCACAGGTTGAGACTTGGGTGCAGAAGGAATGTTGCAAAGAGAAGAAGTTGGAGATTTGTTTGAGAAGGACTGTTGCAGAAAACAGTGGTTGGAGACTGAGATGCAGAAGATCTGTTGCAGAGAGCAGAGATTAAAGACTGGGGTGCAGAAGAACTGTTACAGAGAGGAGACTTTGGAGACTAGGTTTCAGAAGTATCTAAGAGAAAAGGGTGTTGAGACTGAGATGCAGAAGGACTGTTACAGAGAGCGGAGGTTTGATACTGTTGTGCAGAAGTATCCTTACTCAAAGCAGAGGTTGGGGACTGGGGTGCAGAAAAACTGTTGCTTAAAGCAGAGGTTGGAGACTGAGGTGCTGTAGGACTGTTACAGAGATCAGAGTTTGGAGACTGAGCTGCAGAAGGATTATTGCAGAGAGCAGAATTTTCAGACTGAGGTACAGAAGAAATGTTGCAGAGAGCAGATGTTGTAGACTGGGTTGCACAACGGATGTTGCAGCGAACAGAGTTTGGAGACTGGGGTGCAGAAGGACCGTTGCAGAGAGCAGACGTTGGAGACTGGCGTTCAGATGGACTGATAAAGAGAGCAGAGTTTAGAGACTGGGGTGCAGAAGGCCTGTTACAAAGAGCAGAGTTTGGAGACTGGGGAGATTAAGGACTATTACAGAGAGAAGAGTTTTTAGACAGGGTTGCAGAAGGATCTTACAGAGAGCAGAGTTTGGAGACTGAGGTGCAGAAGCACTGTTACAGAGAGTAGAGGTTGGAGACTGAGGTGCAGAAGGACCCTTGCAGAGAGCAGAGGTTGAAGACTGAGGTGCAGAAGGACTGTTATAGAGAGCAGAGTTTGGAGACTGGGGTGCAGAAGGACTGATACAAAAAAAGATATTGGAGTCTGGGGAACAGAAAGACCATTACAGAGAGCAGAGGTTGGATTCTGCAGCACAAGAGGACTGTTACAGAGAGCAGAGGGTGGAGGCTGGTGTTCAGAAGGACTGTAAAAGAGAGCAGATGTTGGTAACTAGGGTGCCGAAGGACTGTTGCAGAGAGCAGAGTTTAGAGACTGGGGTGCAGAACAACTGTTGTGGAGAGCAGAGGTTGGACACTGGGGTGCAGAAGGACAGTTACAGAGAGCAGAGGTTGGAGACAGTGGTGCAGAAGGATCATACAGAGAGCAGATTTTGGAGACTGAGGTTCAGAAGAACTGTTGTATAAATCAGAGGTTGGAGACTGGGGTGCCGCAGGACCCTTGCAGAAAGCAGAGGTCGACGACTGGGGTGGAGAAGGAATGTTAGAGAGCAGAGTTTGGAAACTGGAGTGCAGAAAAATCTTACCGAGAACACAGGTTGAAGACTGTGGTGCAGAAGGACTGTTGGAGAGAGCAGACGTTTGAGACTGGGGTCCAGAAAGATTGTTGCAGAGTGTGCAGACTGTGGTGCAGAAGGCTGTTGCAGATTGCAGTGTTTGGAGACTGAGGTGCAGAAGGACTTTTACAGAGAGCAGATGTTGGAGACTGGAGTGCAGAAGAACTGTTGCAGGGAGAAGAAGTTGGAGACTGAGCTTCAGAAAAACTGTTACAGAGAGCAGAGGTAAGAGACTGAGGTTCAGATGCATGTTATAGAGAGCAGAGGTTGGAGACTAAGGTGCAGAAGGATTGTAACAAATACCTGCAGTAGGAGACTGGGGTGCAGGAGGATCGTTGCAGACAGCAGAGTTTTCAGACTGTAATGCAGAAGGACTGTTGCAGAGACCAGATGTTAAAGACTTAGGTGCAGAAGGACTGTTGCAGAGAGCAGACTTTGCAGACTAAGGTTCAGATTGGTCTTAAAGAGAGCAGAATTTGGAGACTGAGGTGCAGAAAGACTGTTGCAGAGATCAGAGGGTGGAGACTCGGGTGCAGTAGGATCATTGCAGACAGCAGTGGTTGGAGACTGGGGTGCAGAAGGATCCTTGGAGAAAGCGGATTTCGAAGACTGTGGTGCAGAAAGTCTGCTACAGAGAGCAGAGGTGCAGGAGGACTGCTACAGAAAGCAGAGTTTGGAAATTGGGGTGCAGAAGAACCGTTACAGATACAAGAGCTTGGAGACTGTGGTATAGAAAAACTCTTACAGAGTGCAGAGGTTGGAGACAAGGGTGCATAAGGACTGTTGCAGAGAGCAGAGGTTGGAGACTGGGTTCTAAAAGGATCTTGCAGAGATTAGAGTTTGGGGACTGTGGTGCAGACGAACTGTTACAGAGAGCAGAGGTTGGATACTGGGGTTCAGGTGGATCTTACAGAGAGCAGAGTTTTGAGACTTGGGTTCAAATTGACTGTTGCAGAGAGTAGAGCTTGGATACTGGAGTGCAGAAGGACTCTTACAGAGAGCAGAGGTTTGAGACTGGGGTGCAGACGAACTGTTGTAATAAGCAGAGGTTTGACACTGGGGTGCAGAAGGATCGTTGCAGAGAGAAGGGGTTGGAGACTGGGGTGCAGAAGGCCTTTTACAGACAACAGAGTTTGGAGACTGGTGTGCAGAAGAACCATTCCAGAGAGCAGAGGTTGGAGATTGCAGTACAGAAGAACTGTTACCCAGAGCATAGTTTGGAGACTGGGGAGCAGAAGGTCTTTTGTAGAGAACAGAGGTTGGAGACTGAGGTGCAGAAGGACCGTGAAGAGAGGAGAGGTGTCAGACTGAGGTGTAGAAAGACTGTTACAGAGAGCAGAGGTTGGAGATTGAGGTGTAGTAGTACTGTTACAGAGAGCAGAGGTTAGAAACTGGGGTGCAGAAAGAGCGTTACAAAGACCAGAGTTCGGAGACTGCGGTATTGAAAAACTGTTACATAGAGCAGAGGTTGGAGACTGGGGTGTAGAAGGAATGTTACAGAGAGCACAGGGTGGAGACTGAGGTGCAGAAGGATAGATACAGAGAGCAAAGTTTTGAGTCTGGTGTTCAGAAGGACTGATACAGAAAGCAAAGTTTGGAGACTTGGTTGCCGTAGGACTGTAACAGAAAGCAGGTGTTGGACACTGGGGTGCAGAAGGACTGTTGCAGAGGACAGAGGTTGGAGACTGTGTTGCCGACACTTGCAGAAAGAAGAGATTAAAGACTGGGATGGAGAAGGAATATTACAGAGAGCAGAGTTTGGAAACTGGAGTGCAGAAAAATCTTACAGACAGCAGAGTTTGGAGACTGTTGTGCAGAAAGACTTCCAGAGAGCAGAGGTTGGAGACTTTGGTCCAGAAGGATCGTTGCAGAGAGCAGAGTTTGGAGACTTGGGTGCAGAAGGACTGTTGCAGAGAGCAGAGGTTTGAGACTGGGGTGCAGAAGGACTGTTGCAGAGAGCATAGTTTGAAGACTGGAGTGCAGAAGGACTGTTCCAGAGAGCAGAGGTTGGAGACTGGGGTTCAGACGGCCTGTAACAGAGTGCAGAGTTTGGACATGGTGTGTAGAAGGACTGTTGCTGAGAGCACAGGTTTGAGATTTTGTTGCAGAAGCACTGTTGAAGAGTGTTGAGGTTCGAGACTGCATTTCAGTAAAACTGTTAAAGAGGCAGAGTTTGGAGACTTAGGTGCAGAAGTACTGATACAGAGAGCAGAGTTTGTAGACTGGGGTGCAGAAGGACAGTTACAGACATCAGAGGTTGGTGACTGCGGTACAGAAGGACTGTTACAGACAGCAGAGGTTGGAGACTCGAGAGCAGAAGGACTGTTACAGAGAGCAGAGGTTGGAGACTGGGGAGCAGAAGGTCTGTTAGAGAGAGCAGAGGTTGGATTCTTGGGAGCAGAAGGAATGTTACAGAGAGCAGATTTATAAAATGGGGTGTGAAAGTATCTTACAAAAAGCAGAGGTTAGAGGCTGGGGTGCAGAATCACTGTTACAGAGAGCAGATTTTGGAGACTGAGTTGCAGAAGGACTGTTATAGAAAGAAGAGATGGGAGACTGGGGTGCACAAGGATCGTTGCAGAGAGCAGAGATATCAGACTGAGGTTCAGGAGGACTGTTGCAGAGAGCAGATGTTGGAGACTGGGGTGCAGAAAGACTTTTGCAGAGAGCAGTGGTTGGAGACTGGGGTGCAGAAGGACTGTTACAGACAGCAGAGTTTGGTGACAGGGTTGCAGAAAGATCTTACAGAGAGCAGAGTTTGGAGACTGTGGTACAGCAGGACTGTTACAGAGAGCAGAGGTTGGAGACTGGGGTGCAGAAGTCCTATTACAGAGAGCAGAAGGTGGAGACTGTTGTGCAGAAGGACAGGTATAAAGTGCAGAGTTTAAAGACTGGATTCAAGAAAAATCTTACAAAGAGCAGAGTTGGGAGACTGAGGTGCAGAAAGACTGATACAGAGCGCCGAGTTAGGAGATTGGGGTGCAGAAGGGTCGTTGCAGAGAGTAGAGTATTCAGACTGAGGTGCAGAAGAACTGTTGCAGAGAGCAGATGTTGGAGACTGGGGTGCAGAAGGACTGTTGCAGAGAGCAGATGTTGGTAACCAGTGTGCAGTAGGACTCTTGTAGAGAGAAGAGGTTGGAGACTGCTGTGCAGAAAGACTGCTGCAGAGAGCAGAGGTTGGATACAGGGGTGCAGAAGCATATTACAGAAAGCAGAATTTGGAGACTGAGGTGCAGATGGACTGTTGCAGAGATCAGAGGTTGGAGACTGGGGTGAATTAGGATTATTGCAGAGAGCAGAGAGACTGGGGTGCAGAAGGGTCGTTGCAGAGAGTAGAGTATTCAGACTGAGGTGCAGATGAACTGTTGCAGAGAGCAGATGTTGGAGACTGGGGTGCAGAAGGACTGTTGCAGAGAGCAGATGTTGATAACCAGTGTGCAGTAGGACTCTTGTAGAGAGAAGAGGTTGGAGACTGGCGTGCAGAAAGACTGCTGCAGAGAGCAGAGGTTGGATACAGGGGTGCAGAAGCATCTTACAGAGAGCAGAATTTGGAGACTGAGGTGCAGAAGGCCTGTTACAGAGAGTAGAGTTTGGAGACTGGGGAAGAGAAGGACTGTTATAGAGAGCAGAATTTGGAGACTGGGTAGCTGAAGGATCTTACTGAGAGAAGAGGTTGGAGACTGAGGTGCACGTGGACTGTTACAGAGAGAAGTGGTTGGAGACTGAGGTGCAGAAGGACCGTGAAGAGAGGAGAGGTGTCATACTGAGGTGTAGAAAGACTGTTACAGAGAGCAGAGGTTGGAGAGTGAGGTGTATAAGTACTGTTACAGAAAGCAGAGTTTAGAAATTGGGGTGCAGAAAGAGCGTTACAAAGACCAGAGTTTGGAGATTGCGGTATAGAAAAACTGTTACAGAGAGTAGAGGTTAGAGACTGGGGTGTAGAAGGAATGTTACAGAGAGCACAGGGTGGAGACTGAGGTGCAGAAGGATAGATACAGAGAGCAAAGTTTTGAGTCTGGTGTTCAGAAGGACTGATACAGAAAGCAAAGTTTGGAGACTTGGTTGCCGTAGGACTGTAACAGAAAGCAGATGTTGGACACTGGGGTGTAGAAGGACTGTTGCAGAGGACAGAGGTTGGAGACTGGGTTGCCGACACTTGCAAAGAAGAGATTAAAGACTTGGGTGGAGAAGGAATGTTACAGAGAGCAGAGTTTGGAAACTGGAGTGCAGAAGGATCTTACAGACAGCAGAGTTTGGAGACTGTTGTGCAGAAAGATTTTCCAGAGAGCAGAGGTTGGAGACTTTGGTCCAGAAGGATTGTTGCAGAGAGAAGAGTTTGGAGACTGGGGTGCAGAATGATTGCTGCAGAGAGCAGAGGTTTGAGACTGGGGTGCAGAAGGACTGTTGCAGAGAGCAGAAGTTGGAGACTGGGGTTCAGACGGCCTGTTCCAGAGAGCAGAGGTTGGAGACTGGGGTTCAGACGGCCTGTAACAGAGAGCAGCATTTTGTCATGGAGTGTAGAAGGACTGTTGCTGAGAGCACAGGTTTGAGATTTTGTTGCAGAAGCACTGTTGCAGAGAGTAGAGATTTGAGGCTGCCTTTCAGTAAAACTGTTAAAGAGGCAGAGTTTGGAGACTTAGGTGCAGAAGGACTGTTGGAGAGAGCAGAGTTTGTAGACTGAGGTGCAGAAGGACTGTTGCAGGAAGCAGAGGTTAGAGACTGGTGTGCAAAAGGATTGTTGTAGAGAGCAGAGTTTGGAGACTGGGGTGCAGAAGGATTGTTAAAGAGAGCAGAGGTTGGAGACTGTGGTGCAGAAAGACCATTGCAGAGATCAGAGTTTGTTAACTGAGGTGAAAAAGAATTATTACAGAGAACACAAGTTGAAGCCTGGGGTGCATAAGGAGTGTTACAGAGAGCAGATTTTGGAGAATGGTGTTTAAAAAGACTTTTGCAGAGAGCAGATTTTGGATACTGGGGTGCAGAAGGACTGTTCCAGAGAGCAGAGTTTGAATACAGGGTTGAAGAAGGTTATTAGACAGAGTAGAGGTTCGAGACTGAGGTTCAATGGGACTATTACAGAAAGTAGATTTTGAAGTTTGGGGTGCAGAAGGATCGTTGCAGATAACAGAGTTCTCAGACTGAGGTGCAGAAGGACTTTTGCAGAGAGCAGAGGTTGGAGACAAGGGAGCAGAAGGACTGTTGCATGGAGAAGATGTTGGATACTGGGGTGCAGAAGGGTCGTTGCAGAGAGCAGAGTTTTGAGACTGGAGTGCAGAAGGACTGTTCCAGAGAGCAGAGGTTGGACACTGGGGTTCAGACGGCCTGTTACAGAGAGCAGAGTTTGAACATGGGGTGTAGAAGGACTGTTGCTGAGAGCACAGGTTTAAGATTTTGTTGCAGAAGCACTGTTGCAGAGAGTAGATGATCGAGACTGCCTTAAGGTACAAATGTTAAAGAGGCAGAGTTTGGAGACTTAGGTGCAAATGGACTGTTGCAGAGAGCAGAGTTTGTAGACTGAGGTGCAGAAGGACTGTTACAGTGAGCAGAGTATGGAGATTGGGGTGCAGATGGACTGATACAGAAAGCAGAGTTTGGAGACTCTGGTGCAGAAGGACTGTTGCAGAGAGCAGAGGTTGGAGAATGGGGTGCAAAAGGCCTGATACACAGAGCAGAGTTTGGAGGCTGGGGTGCAGAAGGACTGTTACAGACAGCAGATTTTGGAGCCAGGGTTGCTGAAGGATCTTACAGAGAGCAGAGTTTGGAAACTGTGTTACAGCAGGACTGTTACAGAGAGCAGAGGTTGGAGACTGGGGTGCAGAGTGATCGTTGCAGTGAACAGAGTTTTCAGACTGAGGTGCAGAAGGACTTTTGCAGAGAGCAGATATTAAAGACTGGGGTGCAGAAAGACTGTTGCAGAGAACAGAGGTTGGAGATTGGGGTGCCAAAGGATCACTGTAGCGAGCAGAGTTTTGAGACAGGCGTGCAAAAGGACTGTTACAAGAACAGGAATGCACAAGGACTGTTACAGAGGGCAGAGTTTACAGACTGAGTTGCAGGAGGATCTTACAGAGAGCAGATGTTGGAGACTGAGGTGCAGAAACACTGTTACAGAGAGTAAAGTTTAGAGACTGAGGTGTAGAAGGACCGTTGTAGAGAGCAGAGTTTAGAAAGTGAGGTGCAGAAGGATTGTTAAAGAGAGCAGACGTTGGAGACTGGGGTGCAGAGGACTGTTGCAGACAGCAGAGTTTGGAGACTGGGGTTTAGAATGACTGTTGCAGAAAGCAGAGGTTTGTGACTTGGGTGCAGAAGGACTGTTGCAGAGAGCACAATTTGGAGACTGAGGTCCAGAAGGACTGTTACAGAGAGATGAGGTTGGAGACTGGGGTGCAGAAAGACTGATACAGAAAGCAGAGGTTGAAGACTGGGGAGCAGAAGGACTGTTACAGAGAGCAGATTTTGGAGACTGCACTACTGGAGGACTGTTACAGAGAGCAGAGTTTGGAGACTGGTGTGGAGAAGGACTGTTTCAGAGTGCAGACCTCGGAGACTGGGGTGCAGAAGAACTGTTGCAGAGAGCATAGGTTGGAGACTGGGGTGCAGAAGAACTGCCGCAGAGAGCAGAGGTTGGAGACTGACGTGCAGAAGGAATGTTACAGAGAGCAGGGTTTGGAAACTGTGGTGCGGAAGTACTGATACAGAGTGCAGAGGTTGGAATCTGGGGTGCAGAAGGACAGTTACAGACATCAGAGGTTGGGGACTGCGGTACAGAATGACTGTTACAGAGAGAAGAGGTTGGAGACTAGGCAGCAAAAGGACTGTTACAGAGAGCAGAGGTTGGAGACTGGGGAGCAGAAGGTCTGTTAGAGAGAGCAGAGGTTGGATTCTGGGGAGCAGAAGGAATGTTACAGAGAGCAGATTTAGAAAATCGGGTGCTAAAGGATCTTACAAAGAACAGAGGTTGGAGGCTGGGGTGCAGAATCACTGTTATAAAGATCAGATTTTGGAGACTGAGTTGGAGAAAGACTGTTACAGAAAGAAGAGACGGAAGACTGGGGTGCACAAGGATCGTTGCAGAGAGCAGAGATATCAGACTGAGGTTCAGGAGGACTGTTGCAGAGAGCAGATGTTGGAGACTGGGGTGCATAAGGACTGTTACAGACAGCAGAGTTAGGAGACAGGGTTGCAGAAGGATCTTACAGAGAGCAGAGTTTGGAGACTGTGGTACAGCAGGACTGTTGCAGAGAGCAGAGGTTGAAGACTGGGGTGCAGAAGTCCTATTACAGAGAGCAGAAGCTGGAGGCTGTTGTGCAGAAGGACAGGTATAAAGTGCAGAGTTTAAAGACTGGATTGAAGAAGGATCTTACAAAGAGCAGAGTTGGGAGACTGAGGTGCAGAAGGAGTGTTACAGAGCGTCGAGGTAGGAGACTGGGGTACAGACGGGTCATTGCATAGACTAGAGTATTAAGACTGAGGTGCAGAAGAACTGTTGCAGAGAGCAGATGTTGGAGACTGGGGTGCAGAAGGACTGTTGCAGAGAGCAGATGTTGGTAACCAGTGTGCAGTAGGACTCTTGTAGAGAGAAGAGGATGGAGACTGGCGTGCAGAAAGACGGCTGCAGAGAGAAGAGGTTGGATACAGGGGTGCAGAAGCATCTTACAGAGAGCAGAATTTGGAGACTGAGGTGCACATGGACTTTTGCAGAGATCAGAGGTTGGAGACTGGGGTGAATTAGGCTTATTGTAGAGAGCAGATGTTGGAGACTGGGGTGCAGAAGGATCGTTGCAGAGAAAAGATTTTGGAGGCTGGGGTGCAGAAGGCCTGATATAGAGAGCAGAGTTTGGAGACTGGCGTGCAGAATGCCTGTTACAAAGAGTAGAGGTTGGCGACTGGGGTGCAGAAGGACTGTTATAGAGAGCAGAATTTGGAGACTGGGTAGCTGAAGGATCTTACGGAGAGAAGAGGTTGGAGACTGAGGTGCAGGTGGACTGTTACAGAGAAAAGTGGTTGGAGACTGAGGTGCAGAAAGACCTTGCAGATAGGAGAGGTGTCAGACTGAGGTGTAGAAAGACTGTTACAGAGAGCAGAGGTTGGAGAGTCAGTTGTAGAAGTACTGTTACAGAGAGCAGAGTTTGGAAATTGGGGTGCAAAAAAAGCGTTACAAAGACCAGAGTTTAGAGACTGCGATATAGAAAAACTGTTACAGAGAGCAGAGGTTGGAGACTGGGTTGTAGAAGGAATGTTACAGAGAGCACAGGGTGGAGACTGAGGTTCAGAAGGATAGATACAGAGAGCAAAGTTTTGGGTCTGGTGTTCAGAAGGACTGATACAGAAAACAATGTTTGGAGACTTGGTTGCCTTAGGACTGTAACAGAAAGCAGATGTTGGACACTGGGGTGCAGAAGGACTGTTGCAGAGGACAGAGGTTGGAGACTGGGTTGCCGACACTTGCAGAAAGAAGAGATTAAAGACTGGGGTGGAGAAGGAATGTTACAGAGAGCAGAGTTTGGAAACTGGAGTGCAGAAGGATTTTACAGAGAGCAGAGTTTGGAGACTGTTGTGCAGAAAGACTTTTCCAGAGAACAGAGGTTGGAGACTTTGGTCCAGAAGGATCGTTGCAGAGAGCAGAATTTGGAGACTGGGGTGCAGAAGGACTGTTGCAGAGAGCAGAGGTTTGAGACTGAAGTGCAGAAGGACTGTTGCAGAGAGCATAGTTTGGAGACTGGAGTGCAGAAGGACTGTTCCAGAGAGCAGAGGTTTGAGACTGGGGTTCAGACGGCCTGTTACTTAGAGCAGAGTTTGGACATGGGGTGTAGAAGGACTGCTGCTGAGAGCACAGTTTTGAGATTTTGTTGCAGAAGCACTGTTGCCGAGAGTAGAGGTTCGAGACTGCCTTTAAGTAGGACTGTTAAAGAGGCAGAGTTTGGAGACATAGGTGAAGAAGGACTGTTGCAGAGAGCAGAGTTTATAGACTGAGGTGCACAAGGAATGTTACAGAGAGCAGAGTTTGGAGATTGGGTGCAGTTGGACTGATACAGAAAGCAGAGTTTGGAGACTCCGGTGCAGGAGGACTGTTGCAGAGAGAAGAGGTTGGAGAATGGGGTGCAAAAGGCCTGATACACAGAGTAGAGTTTGGAGACTGGGGTGCAGAAGGACTGTTACAGACAGCAGAGTTGGTGACAGGGTTGCAGAAGGATCTTACAGAGAGCAGAGTTTGGAGACTGTGGTACAGCAGGACTGTTGCAGAGATCAGAGGTTGGAGACTGGGGTGTAGAATGACTGTTGCAGAAAGCAGAGGTTTGAGACTTTGGTGCAGAAGGACTGTTGCAGAGAGCAGAATTTGGAGACTGAGGTCCAGAAAGACTGTTACAGAGAGATGAGGTTGGAGACTGTGGTGCAGAAAGACTGATACAGAAAGCAAAGTTTGAAGACTGGGGAGCAGAAGGACTGTTACAGAGAGCAGATATTGGAGATTGCAATACAGGAGGAGTGTAACAGAGAGCAGAGTTTGGAGACTGGTGTGGAGAAGGACTGTTTCAGAGTGCAGACCTTGGAGACTGGGGTGCAGAAAGACTTTTGCAGAGAGCAGAGTTTGGAGACTGAGGTGCAAAATGACTGTTACAGAGAGCAGAGTTTCAAAACTGGGGTGTATAAGGACCGTTGCTGTGAGCAGAGGTTGGAGCCTGGGGAAAAGAAGGATCGGTGCAGAGAGCAGATTTTGGAGACTGGGATGCAGAAGGACTGTTAAAGAGAGCAGAGGTTAGAGACTGAGGTGCAGAAGGACTTTTACAGAGAGCAGAATTTGAAGATGAGATGCAGAAGGATCGTTACAGAGAGCAGAGGTTGGAGACTGTGTTGCAGAAGGACTGATACAGAGATAAGAGGTTGGAGACTGAGGTGCAGGTTGATCGTTGCAGAGATCAGACGTTTGAAACTAAGGTACAGAAGGATCTTTACACAGAGCAGATTTTGGTTACTGGGGAGTAAAAGGACTGCTGCAGAGATCACAGGTTGGAGACTGAGTTTCAAAAGGACTGATACAAAGAGCAGATATTGGAGTCTTGGGTGCAGAAGTACTGTAGCAGATACAAGAGTTTGAAGACTGGGGTGCAGAAGAACCGTTTCAGAGAGCAGAGGTTGGAGACTGAGGTGCAGAAAGATTGTTACAGAGAGCAGAAGTTGGAGACTGGGTTGCAGAAGTCCTGTTACAGAGAGCAGAGTTTGGAGACTGAGGTGCAGAAGGACTGTTAAAGACAGCACAATTTCGTGACTGGGTTGCAGAAGGATCTTAAAGAGAGCATTTTGTAGACTGAGGTTCAGAAGGACTGTTACAGAGAGCAAAGTTTGGAAACTCGGGTGCAGAAAGATTTTCGCAGAGAGCCGAGTTTTCAAACTGAGGTGCAGAAGGACTGTTTCAGAGAGCAGATGTTGGATCCTGAGTTGCAGAAGGACTGTTACAGAGAGTAGAGTTTGGAGACTGGGGTGCAGAAGGATCGTTGCAGAGAGCACAGTTTAGAGACTGGGGTGCAGAACACCTGTTACAGAGAGCAGAGTTTGAAGACTGGGGTGCAGAAGGCTTGTTACAGAGAGCAGTGTTTGGAGACTAGGGTGCAGAAGACTGTTACAGAGAGCAGCATTTGGAAAATGGGTTGCAGAAGGATCAAACAGAGAGCTGAGGTTGGAGACTGAGGTGCCGAAGGACTTGTACAGAGTAGAGAGTTGAGACTGGAGTGCAGAAGGAGTGCTAAGACTGTTACAGAGAGCAGAGCTTGGAGACTGGGGTGCAGAAAAAATATTTCAGAGAGCAGAGGTTGGAGACTGGGGTGCAGAAGAAATGTTGCAGAGAGCAGAGGTTGGAGACTGGGGTGTAGAAAAAGTATTGCAGAACGCAGAGGTTGGAGACTGAGGTGCAGAAGGACTGTTACAGAGAGCAGAGGTTTTAGACTGGGGTGCAGAAGGACAGCTCCAGAGAACAGAGGTTGGATACTGGGGTGCACAAGGGCTGTTGTGGAGAGATAAGCATGGAGACTGAAGTACAGAATGACTGTTACAGAGAGAAAAGATTGAAGAACGGGGTGCAGAATGATGTTACAGAGAGCAGATGTTGGAGACTGGGATGCAGAAGGATCGTTGCAGAGAGCAGAGGTTGGAGATTAGGATGTAGAAAGATTTTTGCAGAGAGCAGAGCTTGGAGTTTGAGGTGCAAAAGGCCTGTTACAGAGATCAGAGTTTTGAGACTGGGTTGCAGAAAACCTGTTACAGAGAGCAGACGTTGGAAACTGGGGTGCAGAAGGGTTGTTACTGATAGCACAGTTTGGAGACTGGGGTTTAGAAGGATTGTTTGAGAGAGCAGAAGTTTCAGATTGAGGCTTAGAAGGACTGTTACAGGGAGCAGAAGTTAAAAATTGGGTTGCAGAAGGATCGTTATAGAGATAAGAGGTTGGAGATTGCCGAACAGAAGTACTGTTAAAGAGAGCAGAGTTTGGAGACTGGGGTGCAGAAGGATCGTTGCAGAGAGCAAATGTGGGAGACTGGGATGCAGAAGGATCGTTGCAGAGAGCTGAGGTTGGAGACTGAGGTGCAGAAGGATCGCTACAGAGAGCAGAGTTTGAGGACCGGGGTTCAGTAGGATTGTTTCAGAAAGAACAGGTTGGAGACTGGGGTGCATAAGAAATGTTGCAGAGAGCAGAGTTTGGAGAGTGGGGTGCAGAAGGACTGTAGCAGAGAGCAGAGTTATGAGACTGGGGTGTAAAAGGACTGTTGCAGAGAGCAGACGTTGGAGACTAAGGTGCAGAAGGACTGTTACAGAGAGCAGAGGTTTTAGACTGGGGTGTAGAATAACTGATACTGAAAGTAGAGTTTGGAAACTGGGTGCAGAAGGATTGTTACTGAGAGCAGAGTGTGTAGCCTGGGGTGCAGAAGGACAGCTGCAGAGAACAGAGGTTGGATACTGGGATGCACAAGTGCCGTTGCAGAGTGATGAGGTTTGAGACTGAGGTGCAGAATGACTGTTACATAGAGCAAAGTTTGGATAATGGTGTGCAGAAGGTTCTTACAGAGAGCAGACGTTGGAGACTGGGATGCAGAAGGATTGTTGCAGAGAGCAGAGGTTGAAGACTGGGGTGTAGGAGAACTTTTGCAGAGAGCAGAGGTTAGAGACTGGGGTGCTGAAGGCCTGTTACAGAGAGCAGAGTTTAGAGACTGGATTGCAGAAAAGCTATTACAGAGAGCACATGTTGGAGACTGGGGTGCAGAAGGATTTTTACTGATGGCACAGTTTGGAGACTGTTGTTTAGAAGGATTGTTGGAGAGAGCAGAATTTTCAGATTGAGGCTTAGAAGGACTGTTACAGAGAGCAGAGGTTGGAGACTGAGGTGTAGAAGCACTGTTACAGAGAGCAGAGTTTGGAGACTGAGTTGCAGAAGGACTGTTACAGAAAGCAGAGGTTGGAAATTGGGGTGCAGAAGGACCGTTACAGAGACCAGACTTTGGAGACTGCGGTATAGAAAAACTGTTACAGAGAGCAGAGTTTGGAGACTGGGGTGCAGAAGAAATGTTACAGAGAGCACAGGTTGGAGACTGAAGAGCAGAAGGATAGATACAGAGAGCATAGGTTTGAGACTGAGGTTCAAAAGGACTGATCCAGAAAGCAGAGTTTTGAGACTGGGGTGCTGAAAGACTGTTACGGAGAGCAGAAGTTGAAGACTGGGGAGCACAAGGACTGTTGCAGAGGACAGAGGTTGGAGACTGGGGTGCCACAGGACACTTGCAGAAGGCAGAGGTTAAAGACTGGGGTGGAGAAGGAATGTTACAGAGAGCAGAGTTTGGAGACTGTGGTGCAGAAGGTTTGTTACAGAGAGCAGTGGTTGGAGACTGGGGTCCAGAAGGATCATTGCAGAGATCAGAGTTTGGAGACTGGGGTTCAGAAGGACTGTTGCAGAGAAAGAGGTGTCAGACTTATGTGCAGAAGGATCGATAAGGAGAGCAGAGTTTGGAGACCGGGGTGCAGTAGGATAGTTACAGAGTGCACACGATGGAGCCTGGGGTTCAGAAGAAATGTTGAAGAGAGCAGAGGTTGAAGACTGTGGTGCACAAGGACTGTAGCAGAGAGAAGAGTTTGGAGACTAGGATGTAGAAGGACTGTTGCAGAGAGCAGACTTTGGAGACTGGGATGCAGAAGGATCGTTGCAGAGAGCAGATGTTGAAGACTGGTTTGTAGAAGGACTTTTGCACAGAGCAGAGGTTTGAGACTGGGTTGTAGAAGGACTTTTGCGGAGAGCAGAGTTTGGAGACTGAGGTGCAGACGGACTGTTACCGAGAGAAGAGGTTTCAGACTGGGGTGCAGAATAACTGATACGGAAAGTAGAGTTTAAAGACTGGGGTGCAGAAGGATTGTTACAGAGAGCAGAGTTTGTAGCCTGGGGTGCAGAAGGACTGCTGTAGAGAACAGAGGTTGGATACTGAGGTGCAGAAGGGCCGTTTCAGAGAGATGATGTTGGAGACTGAGATGCAGAATGACTGTTACGGAGAGCAAAGTTTGGAGAATGGGGTGCAGAAGGATCTTAAGGAGAGCTGTCGTTGGAGACTGGGATGCAGAAGGATCGTTGCAGAGAGCAGAGGTTGGAGACTGGGGTGTAGAAGGACTTTTTCAGAGAGCAGAGTTTGGAGACTGTGGTGCAGAACGCCTGTTACAGAGAGCAGACTTTGGAAACTGAGTTGCAGAAGACCTGTTACAGAGAGCAGATGTTTGAGACTGGGGAGCAGAAGCATTGTTACAGATAGCACAGTTTGAAGACTGGGATTCAGATAGATTGTTGCAGAGAGCAGGGGTTTCAGACTGTGGCTTAGAAGGACTGACACAGAGAGGAGAGGTTAAAGTTTGAGGTGCAGAAGGACTGTTTCAGAAAACAGAGGTTGGCATTCGGGGTGCAGAAGTACCGTTATAGAGAGAAGAGTTTGGATACTGTGGTACAGAAGGACTGTTACAGTGAGCAGAGTTTGGAGACTGGGGTGTAGAAGGACTGTTACAGAGAGCAGACGTTAGAGACAGAGGTGCAATAGGATTTTTACAGAGAGCAGAGGTTGGAGACTGAGGTGCAGAACGATCATTGCAGAGAGAAGATTTTGAAGACTGGGGTACCGAAGGACTGTTACAGAAAGCAGAGGTTGGCAATTGGGGAGCAGATGGACCGTTACAAAGAGAAGAGGTTGGAGAATGCGATACAAAAGGACTTTTACAGAGAGCAGAGTTTGGAGACTGGATAGAAGAAGGATCGTTGCAGAGAGCAGATGTTGGAGACTGGGGTGCAGAAGGACTGTCACAGAAAGCACAGGTTGGAGACTGGGGTGCAGAAGAAATGTTGCAAAGAGCAGAGTTTGGAGACCTGGGTGCAGAAGAACTGATACAGAGAGAAATGGTTGGAGACTGGGGTGCAGAAGGACCGTTACAGATTGCAGAGGTTTGATACTGAGGTGCAGAAGGACTTTTAAAGAGAGGAAAAGTTGGAGACAGGGATTTCAAAGGATTCTTACAGATAGAAGAGAATGGAGACTGGGGTTAAGAAGCAGTGTTACAGAGAGCAGAATTTGGAGATTGGGGTTCAGAAGAACTTTTACAGAAAGCAGAGGTTGGAGAATGTGGTGCAGAAGGCCTGTTACAGAGAGCAAAGTTTGGACATGAGGTGCAGAAGGATCGTTACAGAGAGAAGAGGTTGGACACTGGTGTACAGAAGGACTGTTACAGAGAGCAGAGCTTGGAGACTGGGGTGCAGAAGGACTGTTGCAGAGAGCAGAGGTTGGAGACTGGGATGCAGAAGGATCGTTGCAGAGAGCAGAGGTTGGAGACTGAGGTGCAAAAAGATCTCTACCGAGAGCAGAGTTTGGAGACCAGGGTGCAGTAGGATAGTTACAGAGAGCACAGGTTGGAGACTGCAGTGCAGAAGAAATGTTGAAGAGAGATGAGGTTGGAGACTGGGGTGCAGAAAGACTGTAGCAGAGAGCAGAGGTTAGAGACTGGTGTGTAGAAGGACTGTTGCAGAGAGCAGACGTTGGAGACTGGGATGCAGAAAGATCATTGCAGAGAGCAGATGTTGGATACTGCGGTATAATAAGACGTTTGCAGAGAGAAGATGTTAGAGACATGGGTGCAGAAGGACTGTTGCAGAGAGCAGAGGTTGGAGACTGGGGTGTAGAAGGACTGTTGCAGGGAGCAGACGTTGGAGACTGCGATGCAGAAAGATCATTGCAGAGAGCAGATGTTGGATACTGGGGTATAATAAGACGTTTGCAGAGAGCAGAGGTTTGAGACTGGGGTGTAGATTGACTGTTGCCAAGAGCAAAGGTTGGAGACTGAGGTGCAGAAGGAATGTTACAGACAGCAGAGGTTTTAGACTGGTGTGCAGAATAACTGATACGGAAAGTAGAGTTTGGAGACTGGGGTTCCGAAGGACTGTTACAGAGAGCAGAGTTTTTAGCCTGGGGTGCAGAAGGACAGTTGCAGAGAACCGAGGTTGGATACTGAGGTGCACAAGGGCCGTTGCAGAGAGATGAGGTTGGAGACTGACATGCAGAATGACTGTTACAGAGAGCAAAGTTTGGAAAACGGGGTGCAGAAGGATCTTACAGACAGCAGACTTTAGAAACTAGGATGCAGAAGGATCATTGCAGAGAGCAGAGGTTGGAGACTGGGGTGTAGAAGGACTTTTACAGAGAACAGAGGTTAAAGAATGGGGTGGAGAAGGCCTGATACAGAGAGCAGAGTTTGGAGACTGGGTTGCAGAAAACCTGTTAGAGAGATCACTTGTTGCAGACTGGGGTGCAGAAGGATTGTTTCAGATAGCACATTTTGGAGACTGTTGTTTAGAAGGATTGTTGCAGAGAGCAGAAGTTTCAGACTGAGGCTTAGAAGGACTGTTACAGAGAAGAGAGGTTGGAAATTGGTGTGCAGATGGAGCGTTATAGACAGAAGAGGTTGGAAACTGGGGTGCAGAAGGACCATTGCAGAGAGCAGATGTGGGAGACTGGGGTGCAGTAGGACTGTTACAGACAGAAGACGTTGGAGACAGAGGTGAAGAAGGATTGTTACAGAGAGCAGAGATTGGAGACTGGGGTGCAGAAGAACAATTACAGAGAGCAAAGAATGGAGACTGAGTTGCAGAAGAACTTTTACAGAGAACAGAGGTTGGAGACTGAGGTGTAGAAAGATCGGTGCAGAAAGATGAGTTTGGAGACTTGGGTGCAGAATGACTGTTACAGAAAACAGAGGTTGGCAATTGGGGAGCAGATGGACCATTACAAAGAGAAGAGGTTGGAGACTGCTATACAAAAGGACTTTTGCAGAGAGCAGAGTTTGAAGACTGCATAGAAGAAGGATCGTCAGAGAGCAGATGCTGGAGACTGGGGTGCAGAAGGACTGTTACAGAGAGCACAGGTTGGAGACTGGGGTGCAGAAGATATGTTGCAGACAGCAGAGTTTGAAGACTTGGGTGCATAAGGACTTTGGCAGAGAGAAAAGTTTGGAGACTGTGGTGCAGAAGGACTGATACAGAGATCAGAGGTTGGAGACTGGGTTGCAGAAGAAATGTTTCAAATAGCAGAGGTTGGAATCTAAGGTGCAGAAGGATCGTTACACAGAGCAGATTTTGGTTACTGGGGTGTAAAAGGACTGCTGCAGAGAGCAGAGGTTGGAGACGGAAGTGCAAAATGACTGATACAGAGAGCTGAAGTTGGAGACTGGGGTGCAGAAGGACTGTTGCAGAGAGCAGATTTTGGAGACTGGGGTTCATAAGAACCGTTGTAGAGAGCAGATATTGGAGACTGAGTTGTAGACTGATTATTATAGAGAGCAGAGGTTGGAGACTGGGGTGCAGAAGGACTTTTGCAGAGAGTAGAGGTTGGAGACTGAGGTGAAGAATGATCATTTCGGAGAAAAAAGTTTGGAGGCTGGGGTGCAGAACGCCTGTTACAGACAGCAGAGATTGGAGACTGGGTGCAGAACGCCTGTTACAGAGAGCAGAGTTTGGAGACTGGGGTGCAGAAGGACTGTTAAAGATAGCACAATTTTGAGACTGGCTTGCAGAAGTATCTTACAGGGAGCATTTTGTAGACTGAGGTTCAGAAGGACTGTTACATACAGCAGAGTTTGGAAACTCGGTTGCAGAAGTATTTTTGCAGAGAGCCGAGTTTTCAAACTGAGGTGCAGAAGGAGTGTTTCAGAGAGCAGATGTTGGATCTTGTGGTGCAGAACGACTGAAACAGAGAGCAGAGTTTGGTGACTGAGGTGCAGAAGGATTGTTGCAGAGAGCAGAGTTTGGAGACTGCGGTTTAGAAGGACTCTTGCAGAGAGAAGTGTTTGGAGACTGAGGTGCAGAAGGATCATTGCAGTGAGAAGAGGTTGGAGACTGGGTTTCAGAAAGCCTGTTACAGAGAGCAGAATTTGGAGACAGGGGTGCAGAAGACCTGTTACAGAGAGCAGAGTTTGGAGACTGGGATTCAGAAGGCCTGTTACAGAGAGCAGAGTTTGGACACTGGGTTGCAGAAAACTGCTACAGAGTAGCCTTTGGAGAATGGGTTGCAGAAGGAGTGTTACACTGAGCAGAGTTTGGAGATTGGGGTGCAGAAGAACTGTTACTTACAGCAGAGGTTGTAGATAGGGGTGCAGAAGGACTTTTTCAGAGAAAAGAGTTTGGAGACTGATTTGCAGAAGGACTGTTACAGAGAGTAGATATTGGAAACTCGGATGTATAAAGACCCATGCAGAGAGCAGATGTTGTAGCCTGGGGAGAAGAAGGATTTTTGCAGAGAGCAGATGTTGGATACTGGGATGCAGAAGGAGTATTAAAGAGAGCAGAGGTTGGAGACTGAGGTGCAGAAATATCATTTCTGAGTGCAGAGGTTTCAGACTGGGGTGCAGAAGGACTGTTACAGATTGCAGAACTTGTAGACTGAGGTGCGGAAGGACTTTTACAGAAAGGAGATGTTCGAGACTGGAGTGCAAAAGGATTCTTACAGAGAGCAAAGGATGGAGACTGGGGTGCAGAAGGATCGTTGCAGAGAGCAGAGGTTGGAGACTGAGGTGCAGAAGGATCTTTACAGAGAGCAGAGGTTGGAGACTAGGGTCAGAAAGACAGCTACAGAGAGCACAGTTTGTAGACTGGGGTGCAGAAAAAATGTTGCAGTGAGCAGAGATTGGAGACTGCGGTACAGAAGTACTGTTATAAAGATAAGAGTGTGGAGACTGAGTTGCAGAAGGAATGTCATCTAGAGCAAAGTTTGGAAACTGGGGTTCAGAAGGATGTTACAGAGAGCAGAGCCTGGAGACTGGGGTCAGAAGAACTGTTGCAGAAAACAGACGTTGGAGACTGAGGTGCAGAAGGATCGTTGAAGAGAGCAGAGGTTGGAGACTGAGGTGCAGAAGGATCGCTACAGATAGCAGAGTTTGGACACCGGGGTGCAGTAGGATAGTTACAGAGAGCACAGACTGGGGTGCAGGAGGGATTTTACAGAGAGCAGAGGTTGGACACTGGGGTGCAGAAGCACTGTAGCAGAAAGCAGATGTTTGAGACTGGTGTGTAGAAGGACTGTTGCAGAGAGCAGACATTGGAGACTGGGATGCAGAAGGATCGTTGCAGAGTAAAGAGGTTGGAGATTGGGGTGCAGAAAGCCTGTTACAGAGAGAAGACTTTAGAGACTGAGTTGCAGAAGACCTGTTACAGAGAGCAGATGTTTGAGACTGGAGTGCAGAAGGATTGTTACAGATAGCACAGTTTAGAGACTTGGGTTTAGAAGAATTGTTGCCGAGAGCAGAGTTTTCAGAATGAGGCTTAGAAGGACTGTTACAGAGAGCAGAAGTTGGAGTCTCAGGTACAGAAGGACTGTTTCAGAAAGCAGAGTTTGGCAATTGGGGTGGGGAAGTACCATTATAGAGAGAAGAGGTTGGAGACTGCGGTACAGAAGGACTGTTACAGAGAGCAGACTAGGAGACAGAGGTGCAGAAGGATTGTTACAGAGAGCAGAGATTTGATACTGGGGTGCAGAAGGACCATTACAGAGAGCAAAGGATGGAAACTGAGGTGCAGAAGGACTTTTACAGAGAGCAGAGGTTGGTTACTGAGGTGCAGAATGATCGTTGCAGAGAGAAGAGTTTGAAGAATGGGGTGCAGAAGGACTGTTACAGAAAACAGAGGTTTGCAATTTGGGAGCAGATGGACCGTTACAAAGAGAAGAGGTTTGAGATGGCGATACAAAAGGTCTTTTACAGAGAGCAGAGTTTGGAGACTGGGTAGAGGAAGGATCGTTGCAGAGAGGAGATGTTGGAGACTGGTGTGTAGAAAAATTTTTGCAGAGAGCAGAGGTTGGAGACTGGGGTGCAGAAGGACTGGTGTACAGACCAGAGGTTGGAGACTGAGGTGCAGAAGGACTGTTAGAGAGAGCAGAGGTTTTAGACTGGGGTGCAGAATAAGTGATATGGAAAGTAGAGTTTGGAGACTGGGGTGCAGAAGGACTGTTATAGAGAGTAGAGTTTGTAGCCTGGGGTGCAGAAAGACTGCTGCAGAGAACAGAGGTTGGATACTGGGGTTCAGAAGGGCCGTTGCAGAGGGATGAGGTTGGAGATGAGGTGCAGAATGACTGTTACCGGGAGCAAAGTTTGGAAAACGGGGTGCAGAAAAATATTACAGAGAGCAGGGGTTGGAGACTGGGGTGCAGAAGGACTGTTGCAGGAAGAAGAGCTTAGAGACTGGGGTGCAGAAGGCCTGTTACAGAGAGCAGACTTTGGAGACTGAGTTGCAGTAATTCTGTTATGAAGAGCAGATGTTGGAGACTGGGGTGCATAATGATTGTTACAGATAGCACAATTTGAAGACTGGGGTTTAGAAGGATTGTTGCAGACAGCAGAGATTTCAGACTGAGGATTAGAAGGTCCGTTACAGAGAGCAGAGGTTAGAGTCTGAGGTGCAGAAGAACTGTTTCAGAAAGCTGAGGTTGGCAATTAGGGTGCAGAAGGGCCGTTATAGAGAGTAGAGGTTGGAGACTGCGGTACAGAAGGACTGTTACAGAGAGCAGAGGTTGGAGACTGAGGTGCAGAAGGATCTTACAGAGAGCAGAGGTTGGCATTGATTTATGCCTGTTGATTTTATAACCTGCCACTTTGCTGAATTCATTTATTAGCTCTAACAGTTTCTTTGTAGACGCTATTTGGTCTGCTAGGTATAGAATCATGTCATCTGCAAATAGTGATAATTATTCTGATTATTATTCTGATTATTATTCTATTATTCTGATTTGTTCATTACACATTGTATATGCATATATCAAATTGTTATACTATACTTGATAAGTAGATACAAAGATTTTCTTTATCAAATAAATAAAGAAAAATAAAGGCTGTTAAAAAAAGAGAGAGCAGAGGTTGAATACTGGGGTGCAGAAGGACAGTTACAGAGAGCATAGGTTGGTTACTGGGGTGCAGAAGAAATGTTGCAGAGAGCAGAGGTTGGAGACTGAGGTGCAGAAGGACTATTACAGAGAGTAGAGGTTGGATTCTGGGTTTCAGAATGACTGATACACAAAGCAGAGTTTGAAGACTGGGGTGCGGAAGGACCATTACAGAGAGCAGAGTTTGGAAACTGAGGTATAGAAGGACTGTTACTTAGAGCAGAGTTTGGAGACTGGGGTGCAGAAGGACTGTTGCAGAGAATAGAGGTTGGAGACTTGGGTGCAGAAGAACCGTTGCAGAGAGGAGAGTTTTGAGACTGAGGTGCAGAGGGTTTGTTACAGAGAGCAGAGGTTGGATACTCGTGTGCAGAAGGACTGTTACAGAGGGCAGAGTTTGGAAACTGGGGTGCAGGAGGATGTTACAGAGAGCAGAGTTTGGAGACTGAGGTGCAGAAAGACTGTTACAGAGAGCAGAGGTTTGAAACTGAGGTGAAGAATGATCGTTTCAGAGAGAAGAGGTTGGAGACTGGGGTGAAGAAGGCCTGTTATAGAGAGCAGAGGTTGGAGACTGGGGTGCTGAAGGCCTGTTACAGAGAGCAGAGGATGGAGACTGGGGTGCAGAAGGACTGTTACCGATAGCAAAGTTTGTAGACTTGTGTGTTGAAGGATATTATAGAGAGCAGAGTTTGGAGACCGAGGTATAGAAGGACTTCTACACAGAGCAGAGTTTGGAGACTTGGTTGGAGAATGATTTTTGCAGAGAGCCGAGTTTTCAGACTTAGGTGCAGAAGAACTGTTGCAGAGAGCAGATGTTCGAGATTGGGGTGCAGAAGGACTCTTTCAGAGAGCAGAACTTGGAGAATGGGGTGCAGAAGGATTTTTTCAGGGAGCCGAGGTTGGAGACTGGGGTGCAGAATGATTGTTGCAGAGAGCAGAGTTTTCAGACTGAGGTGCAGAAGGACTGTTGAGAGAGCTGATGTTCGAGACTGGGGTGCATAAAGAGTTTCCAGAGAGCAGAACTTGGAGACTGGGATGGAGAAGGATTGTTGCAGGGAGCAGAGGTTGTAGACTTGGGTGCAGAAGGACTGTTATAGAGAGCAGAGGTTTTAGACTGGGGTGCAGAAGGCCTGGTACAGAGAGCAGAGCTTTGACACTGTGGTGCAGAATGATTGCTGATAGCTGGTGAGCCTCCTTCTGGACACCTTTTTTTCCGCATAGTCCATCAGGCCCTCTCTCCTCACCTTTCTCTCTTTTGGCTTTATGAGCACCAGTGACTTCCACAGTCACTCTAAGCCATGACTCCCAGGCCTATCTCCTGGGAACCTGTCCTGCAGCCTCCTGGAATCTTTTTGGGGAGACCCCGCAGGTACCCAGACTCCAGGCCCAACCTTCTTTCCTCCTTTCTTCTTCCCAGACACGTTCCTTCTCATTTTATTTTATGTTTTAATGACTGATACCACTGCCACTCAGCTAATCCACAAACCAGGTGCCCTCTGGTGTCCTCGTCACCAGGATTTTAAAGTGCTCCACCCAGGGCTCCTCTTCAGAGCTTTTCCCCAAGCTCCAAATGTCACATCTTCAGTTACCATATATTTCCTTTTAATCTAGTTTTGGCACCCGATTACTCTCCCAGATGACATGAAGGTGTTCTAACCAAAGCAAATGGACTGTAGAGAATATTATGGCTTAGAAATAAGGTATCCCCCCACCAAAAGCTCAGGGTCAGCCACATTAGCAGTGTTCAGAGGTGAAATGATTAGACTGTGAGACTTGTGACGTAATCTGTGGATCCATCCATTTTGTGGGTTAATTATCTGAAAGGCCCACTGTACTGAGAGGAGTGTGGGCAGGTGGAGTGTGGCCGGGGACATGTCCTGGGGATCTCATCTTGTCCCCTGCGAACTGTCTTTTCCCGTCCCCTCCCCCGCCCCAACCTTCTGGCTGCCATGAGCTAGGAATGCTTCCCCCTTGTTCCCTTCCACCTCTGTGTCCCACCTCATCTCAGGCCCACAGCAATGGGTCAGCTGGCCCCAGACCAAACCTCCAAGCCAAGGGGCCAGAGTGCATCTCCCCCTCCAGGTTGTTCTGGTCAGTCCTGTGGTAACTGTGGCAACCGTGGACTAACCTAGGGAGTAGGTGTTATGAGTGGATTGGACCCACAATTAAGTTTATTAAGTTTATTTAAGAGAAATGTAAGTTTATTGATTATCTCAATAGATGCAGAAAAATCATTTAAAAAAATATAGCATCCCTACCTGTCAAAACAGTAGAAACACTAGGGACAGAAGAAACGTGGTAAAAGCATTGTAAACGCTATCTATGCTAAACAAAAGGCAGCATAATTCTAAGTGGAGAAAGGTTGAAAGCATTCACTCTAAAAACTGGAAGCAGACAGGGTGCCCCCTCTTTCACCACTTCTATTCAACTTCATCTTTGAAATTGCCAGAGCCATTGGACAAAAGAGAGAAATTAAAGGTATACAAATAGGTCAAGAAGAATTCAAATCTCACTCTTTGCTGATAGGATCATGTCATCTTCTTAAATTTTTTATTAGAGCATAATAGTTATACATAGAAGTTTGGTTGATTTGGAAATGATCCTACGTGCATGGAATCTGATTTACTCCATTCAGTCCCCACCCCCATCTCCCTCCCCTTCCCGCCCCCATTCTCCTTTCTCTACTGATCTTTCTTTGGGTCATTTATCTGTTAATTTCTGACTGGTGCTTTCTTCATATACATACAGGTGCAGTCCCCTGTGGTAGACTTCCTTGTGCACATACATGATCTGCATAAAGACCTTTCACATTCTCTCCCTTCACAAACCTCTACGCCCTTTCATTCTCCTTCTACTCCACTGATCTTCCCTGTATACTTAAGATAGCCAGTCCAACCCCACTTTATCCGCTGGCCCTGATAATTTCAGCATTCTACAGGAATAGTTAACTTCTGCCTTTCTGAACACAGAGATCAAGATTGATGTAAAATTAGAAAAACTCTACATTGGAAAACACTGAAGGCAACACCGACTGCTTCTGCAGATGATGACTCTGCTTTGTAAATTTTTTTCTTAACATTTGCAATGAAAATGAACTTCTCCAAAAATCCTATGTTTACATAAAAGGACAACAGGAGACAGAGATTACTGAGACAGTGAGAAATGACTTCACACCATGATGAGGTCGAATAGCTTTCTGTTGGCTTCTAGCAATTCTCTGGTTACTCCCACCCACCATCACAGCTGCAAATGTGTGCAGCTCCATGGGTCTGATTCCCTGAGACCAGTCCCACAGGTTATCAGTCTCCAGGCTGCTTTTCATTCGATATTATTTGCCATGTTGCTGCAGATTAACAAGCCTGTTTGGGGTGCTCTCAGTCCATTTTCATCATGGTCTCTTTTTCTCTGTTTTGTAGCTATGACAACATTGGAAATGAGCAATCAATCATTTGTCACTGAATTCATCTTCTTGGGATTATCCAGCCACTCCAACCTACAGGGATGTTTTTTTTTGCTCATTCTGGTCATTTACCTGACCACTCTCCTGGAAAACATGCTCATAATAGTGGCCACCAGGGTTAGTCCTGCTCTCCACAATCCAATGTACTTTTTCCTCAGCAATTTGAGCTTCTTGGACATCTGCTACACATCCACCACCCTCCCAGTACTTCTGGTGAACTTCTTCTGGGAGAAGAAGGCCATTTCTTATGAGGGCTGCATTTCCCAGATCTTTTTCTTGGTGACAAGTGCTGGCACAGAAGGCGTCTTACTGGCTGTGTTGCCAGTATGACTGCTGTGTGGCCACCTGTCGATATTCTCAGTACCCACTCATCATGAGTGTGAAGGTCTGTGTTGGCCTGGTGACTGGGTCCTGGCTGTGTGGGCTGGTGAATTTGGTCACACACACGGTGCTGGCCATCACACTCACTCTGGGTGGGCCCCACCAGATCAGCCACTTTCTCTGTGACACCCCATTTCTCCTGAAGCTCTCCTGCTCAGACACCTCTGTCAATGAGTCTGCGCTCCACGTTCTCAGTGGCACCATGGGCCTGAGCCCCTGCCTCTTCACTGCAGGCTCCTACGCACTCATCATGGCGGCCATCCTGGGGATTTCCTTTCCCCAGGGCAGAAGGAAGGCCTTCTCAACCTGTGCATCCCTTCTCACTGTCGTGGTGGTCTTCTATGGAACAGCCAACTTCCACTATGACAGGCCCAGAGAAGGCTGGACAAGGACACCCTGGTCTCTGTGCTCTTCTGTGTGGTGACCCATATGTTGAAGCCCATCATTCACAGCCTGAGAAGCAACGAGGTCCAGAGTGCCCTGAAGAAGCTTGCTGGGAGACAGACTGTATTGTCAGATTATAACTAGATGATGGTTTCATTCTAGGAAATGTCTTAGTTGTAGAAATATGTGAACTCTTCAGCAGCAATTACAAGAGTGCTCTCTCCATACACAGTGTCTCATGACCACTGTGGTGACCCTCCAACCAGAAGAAGCACACTGTGCAGAGTATGTGACACATTGTGACCTCACCTGGGTTCTCTAATCTACAGGTATTTCAGAATATTTTTATTACTTTTCTCTCCAAAAAAGCTTATACCCAAAGCAGTCAATCACCTTTCCCCCAATATTGCAGTTCTTGCCAACACTAGTGAATGTGAAGTGCTATGTGCAATGTGACTTTGACTTGCATTTACCTAATGGATCTTGATTCTAAGTTTTAAATAAACACCATTTCTGTGTTTCTCCTTCACATGTGGAAAGACCCATGTATACACTCGA
Organism: Ictidomys tridecemlineatus; assembly: GCF_052094955.1. NCBI lineage: Eukaryota > Metazoa > Chordata > Mammalia > Rodentia > Sciuridae > Ictidomys > Ictidomys tridecemlineatus. The sequence goes on along the minus strand of NW_027522386.1, from coordinate 51,950 downwards.
GTTTCTGTGGATATTTTTAATGAAGTAGTACCATATACACCTTTTGGATCTGACTCCTTTCACTTAGGATGTTTGCAATTTTCAGTTATATTGTAGCTTGTATTAGTATTTTAGTTTATTCCTCCTTATTGTGACTGATTTCCATCTTATGAAAATGCCACATTTCTTTGTTCATTTCCCACTGGATAGTAATTTTTACTTTGTGTCTGTGGGGTGTCGTACTGCAGATTGAACCAGGAGCCTCCTGCACACTAAACAATGTTCTACCACTAAGCCAAAGCCCAACCCTTTTAAAAATTTTGTTTTGAAAAAGGGTCTTGCAAATTTGCCCAGGTTGTCCCTGAATTTGTGATCCTCCTGCCTCAGCTTCTTGAGTAGCTAGATTACAGTCCTTCCTGGTCATTTTTACTTTTTGACTAATATGAATAAGATTCGTATATATATTATGAACATTATATATAATATGAACATTATATGAACATTCATGTACAAATTATTGGTGGACAACTTTTTTATTTATCTTGAGTTTGTAAGTAGGAGTGGAAGAGGTGGATCGTTAACTCCATATTTAACTTTTTGAAGAAGTTCCAGATCATTTTCAGACCAGTGGAACCAGCTTACCTTATTATTAAGAGTGGTGAATAAAGCTTCTGATTTCCTCACTCCCTTAACAACACATCATTATCATTCCTTTTATTGTGACGACCCTGGAATGTGTGAAGTGCTTCATCAAATGTGCTTTAGCTTTGCCTTTCCCTGATGGCTAATCATTCTAAGATCTTTTAGGAGTACTGTTAATCTGTCTCTCCTAAGCATGAGGAAAACCCTATTGTATTATGGGAAATTTTAAGTTTTAGAGACTTACCTCTTTATCTAATACTTTTATTTTTATTTTTGTGCAGTAAAATACTACATGACTTTCAAGCTCTTTGTCTTTTCTCCATCTGTG